>NC_135536.1:130645849-130946758 GCF_045843805.1 Urocitellus parryii | reverse complement strand
GACAATTTTGATTCATCCTGGTGATCCAGGAAGGACCTGGCTGGAACACATTCTTACTTTGTAGTTTAGGAGACATAAATGCTCAGAAGTCACCTCTTAATGCCTCATGGGACTATCACGCACTGAACTCTTCTGTCCAAATATTACAGTCCTAGAAAAGAGTCACTGCAATATGTTTACTTGGATGGGGAACCTAAGAAATGTTTGCTTGTTGATTCTTTGTCATTTTGCCATATACCTCATTGTAATACCTCATCAGGGAAGCATGACTTGCTCCTCTGACTGGGTTTAGTCCTCTTCCATCTTTTTTTCCCTTCTTGTTTTAATTATTCCGCCTTCATTTTGCCTTCTCCTTTGCTTCATTTGAAAGAGTCCCAGTTTGCTTTTCCTGCCAGTTCTCTACTTAACTTTTCCCAGGGCTCAAAAGTAATTCTTTGGGCTGATGTTATTTTCATGTTTGTCTTTCCTTTTTAGAATGGCTTTGGTTAAATATGTATATTTTAATTTCTGAGCCATGTTTTGAGGAAGTTGATTATTGTATGATCACCTATGGAAACACCGTGGCCCGTTTGAGCCTCAGTTAACCTGAGCCAGTTTATACAACAGCAGCAGAATGTTTGGATTCTATTGGGGCAGGTTTGGATCATATATGTTCTATAGGCTTTTCAGAAATTTCATGCCGGCATTGTGTGAGCCAGATGGTACCCTTATTAGTTTGCCAGACATGCTACTTAAAAAAAAACAAAAACACTGTGCATTTGCTCTTCTTGGGAGACTTCAAAGGGTTTCTTTGAGAATGAAAATCAGCCAAAATTACTCTAAAAGAGAAATTCTTTGGAGCTCATCATCAAAATAAAGAGTGCAATATCAGAAGACCAGTATAAATTTTTAAGGAGCAAATATTGGAATTATTTATTTCTCTGAGAATGAAAAATCCCATGGATTTAGGTCAAAGAAGGTATAACCCATTATACATTTTTTTTTCTTTGATAAGGCTATTGATTTGCTGTCCATGGATTCTTTGGGGTCATTTTGGTCAGTTAGAGTGGGTGAGTATAAGATAGATAGATGAGGGAAATTGCTCATATCTCAGGAGACGGAGAGAGAGAACCAATTCACTAAATCAAAAGTTGAAAAGGATAGAATCAAAAGTTTGCAGATTTTGAAAGGGGCTGAACTCCTGGGAGTACAACCACTGGATTTCCTTGAGCAGGCAGAAGTTGTAGACCAGCTGTTCACTCTGCCCAGAAATTTGGGGTTCAGCAGGGATTGCAGAAGAGGCAGTGTCTCTCTGCAGCCAATTTGAGGAGCTTGATGGAAACGGGGAGGCCCAGCCAGAGAGAGAGAATGGAATCTGCTTATAGTACCTGGCACTTGATGGGGACTTTGGGGAAAATGTCTTCCAGCACCTGAGTTTTCTTACCTGTAAAATAGACTTTATATCTCAAAGGACTGATGTATTTATGAAACATATACAGTATTTGACTCAATTCTAACTTGTAGGGATGTGGTAAGAGGGAGAAATTATGTATCTAAGGAGCTTTTCACATAATATATGGTCTAATTAATCATAGTTCAGGTAAGTAGCCCTTTAGCAAAGAAGTCATATAATACATTGGTTATGAGTTTGGGTTCAGTCAGAGAGATGTGGTTGGGGTAGCAAACCCAACATGTGAACTCAGAGAATTAAATGAGGTAATGCAGGGTTAGCACACGGCTCAACACATAATAATCGCACAATAAATGCAGGCTGGTAACTTTCTCAGCTGTTTTCCCATCTAGAACAGAAAAAAGCAAATTTTATAAAGTTTTATACTCCCCAGCCATCCACTTAGCTATGTGACATTGCTCCTCCACAAACCTCAGTCTCCCCTTCTGTAGAATGGGGTAGCAAACCCAACATGTGAACTCAGAGAATTAAATGAGGTAATGCAGGGTTAGCACACGGCTCAACACATAATAATCACACAATAAATGCAGGCTGGTAACTTTCTCAGCTGTTTTCCCATCTAGAACAGAAAAAAGCAAATTTTATCAAGTTTTATCCTCCCAAGCCAACTGTTCTTGGAAATGCTCTTTATATCCTGCAGGAGCCCTCTCCTAGGTTCCCTTGGGACAGAAGCTCTGCTTAGATGATGAATTATGTCTGAAAGAAAGTGGTAATACCCAGTGATGATACTCACCCTTCTTGATGTTTTCATACTGCACACTTAATTTGTGATTTTGGTGCATAAATTCTACATTTTTTTCAGGACTCTTCAAAGGTATTGGGGGATATTTGGGATTGATGATGAAGGGGACATTCTCTATTATTTCATGCTGTGGGTGTAGCCTGGAGTTTAGAGTGTGGGGTGGTACAGCTGACTGTGAAGTTCCCTGGCGTGGTTTTGAGTTTCACCATAAGCAAACTCTGAGACAAGGATTTGTAGAGAGGTAGTTTGTTGGTGTTTTGTTTTTGTTTTGGTGATCTCAGGGAACCAGTGGGGGAATAGGGAAAAGAGTCAGGGAAGTAAAGGAAACTAATAAACATGTACTATCCAGGTTAGTTTCCTCCGCCAGTAACTGGAGTTCAATCTTGATGGGAAACTAGTGTAGACAGGAAAGAAACACCTGAGAGTTTTCCCAGAGGAGATAGGAGGCGGGGCATTTATCTACCAACTGCACTGAATGAACATTGTTGCCCTGAACAAGGGCAGCTGCTCCTGGAACATTATCCAGTTTGCCTGGTGCATGGGCTAAAGTTGCACAAAACACAACACAACAACAGCAACAACAACAACAACAAAGCCCCCAGGCTGAAAGTTGTAGGCATTTTCAGCAAACAGTCTTGAGCTTGTAGAGATGAGTCCTGGGGAGCACCGGCATTGTATCCATAGCATCTGCACATCTCATGGAAGGCAGAAACACTGCCTCTGCTACCCAGCAACTTTGTGATCTTGAGCATGCTATGTATTTTACCTTATTTTCCCTCATCTGTAAAATGATGATAATAATAGTACCTTCTTCCTAGACCTGTGTAGGAGGATTGGCTGAGTAGATTCAATTAAGGTAAGGTAAGGTACATGGTAGAATGCTTGCCATGAAGAAATTACAAAGAAATGTTAGCCTTTATTATTTTGTGATTACCCATCGAGTTTCTTCAGGTTCTTTATCAGTATAATTAAATATATTGTATTTATGGTGATGTACGATGAAAATTCATTTTTAGTTGTTTCTTTGTGCATCAAATAATTTCCCCAATTTTTAAAAAAATATTCATTTTTTGGTGTAGATGGACACAACACAATACATTTATTTATTTTAGATCGAACCCGGGTCCCGCCTGTTGCGGGACTACAGGTGAGCACTCTACCGCTGAGCCACAATCCCAGCCCCCCAATTTTATTTATTTTAAGGCTGTTGTAACACAAAGGAGACTAAATATTTTTTTTTTTTTTTTTTTTTTTTTTTTTTTTTTTTTTTTTTTGCATTTTTCAAAGCTTTATTCCTTTTTAAGACTGAATGATACAACTTGGCATGAACATGCAACATGTTGCTTATTCATTGGTTTATGCCTACATAAACAAAATTTTGGGTTTTTTGGATTTTTTTATTAATTGCTCAAGACAATACAATGATCTTGAAATATCATACATTTGATTCAAATGGGGTATGAATTCTTATTTTTCCACATGTATAGATTGCAGTCTTCTTTGATATAAGGGGGATGACTCAAAATAGAGTAGGGAGGAAGAGTATGAGAAGAAGATCACCACTAAACAGGGAAGAGAGGTGGGAGGGAGTGGGAGGGAGAAGGGGAATTACACGGAATTTTGGGTTATTTGCACCACTTGGCTAATGTGAATAAAGGTGCCATAAACATTGGTGTGCAGGTGTTGGTTTTAGTCTGTCCTTCCAATTCTCTTGGAACCTACAAGTGGATTTGCTTAATCGTGTAATAATTCCACCTTAATATTTTGAGGAACTATTATACGGTTTTTTTTTTTTTTTTTTTTTTTTTTTGTTTCCATTTTTTTTTTTTTTTTTTATTGGTCGTTCATAACATTACATAGTTCATAATACATCATATTACACAGTTTGATTCACGTGGATTATGAACTCTCCCTTTTACCCCATATACAAATTGCTGTATCATATCAGTTTCCCTTCCATTGCTTGACATATTGCCTTTCTAGTGTCTGATGTATTCTGCTGTCTGTCCTATTCTCTACTATCCCCCCACCCCTCCCCTCCCCTCCCCTCCCCTCCCCTTTTCTTTCTCTACCCCTTCTACTGTAAATCATTTCTTCCATTTGTATTATCTTGTCTTGCCCCTCCTTTCCTCTTATATGACATTTTGTATAACCCTGAGGATCGCCTTCCATTTCCATGCAATTTCCCTTCTCACTCCCTTTCCCTCCCACCTCTCATCCCTGTTTAATGTAAATCTTCTTCTCAAGCTCTTCGTCCCTACCCTGTCCTTGTTTACTCCCCTTATATCAAAGGAGTCATTTGGTATTTGTTTTTTAAAGATTGACTAGCTTCACTTAGCATAATCTGCTCTAATGCCATCCATTTTCCTCCAAATTCTATGATTTTGTCATTTTTTAATGCAGAATAATACTCCATAGTATATAAATGCCACATTTTTTTTATCCATTCATCTATTGAAGGGCATCTAGGCTGATTCCACAGTCTTGCTATCGTGAATTGAGCTGCTATGAACATCGATGTAGCAGTGTCCCTGTAGCATGCTCTTGTTAGGGCTTTAGGGAATAGACCGAGAAGGGGAATAGCTGGGTCAAATGGTGGTTCCATTCCCAGCTTTCCAAGAAATCTCCATACTGCTTTCCAAATTGGCTGCACCAATTTGCAGTCCCACCAGCAATGAACAAGAGTGCCCTTTTCCCCACATCCTCTCCAGCACTTATTGTTGTTTGACTTCCTAATGGCTGCCAGTCTTACTGGAGTGAGATGGTATCTTAGGGTAGTTTTGATTTGCATTTCTCTGACTGCTAGCGATGGTGAGCATTTTTTCATGTACTTGTTGATTGATTGTATGTCCTCCTCTGAGAAGTGTCTATTCAGGTCCTTGGCCCATTTATTGATTGGGTTATTTGTTATCTTATTGTCTAATTTTTTGAGTTCTTTGTATATTCTGGTTATTAGGGCTCTATCTGAAGTGTGTGGAGTAAAGATTTGTTCCCAGGATGTAGGCTCCCTGTTTATCTCTCTTATTGTTTCTTTTGCTGAGAAAAAACTTTTTAGTTTGAGTAAGTCCCATTTGTTGATTCTATTTGTTAACTCTAGCGCTATGGGTGTCCTATTGAGGAATTTGGAGCCCGACCCCACAGCATGTAGGTCGTAGCCAACTTTTTCCTCTATCAGATGCCATGTCTCTGATTTAATATCAAGCTCCTTGATCCATTTTGAGTTAACTTTTGTGCACGGGGAGAGATAGGGATTCAGATTCATTTTGGTGCAAATGGATTTCCAGTTTTCCCAGCACCATTTGTTGAAGATGCTATCTTTCCTCCATTGCATGCTTTTAGCCCCTTTATCAAAAATAAGATAGTTGTAGTTTTGTGGATTGGTTACTGTGTCCTCTATTCTGTACCATTGGTCCACCCGCCTGTTTTGGTACCAGTACCATGCTGTTTTTGTTACTATTGCTCTGTAGTATAGTTTGAAGTCTGGTATCGCTATACCGCCTGATTCACACTTCCTGCTTAGTATTGTTTTTGCTATTCTGGGTCTTTTATTATTCCATATGAATTTCATGATTCTTTTATCGATTTCTGCAAGATATGCTGTTGGGATTTTGATTGGCATTGCATTGAACTTATATAGGACTTTTGGTAATATCGCCATTTTGATGATGTTAGTTCTGCCTATCCATGAGCAGGGTATATTTTTCCATCTTCTAAGGTCTTCTTCTATGTCTTTCTTTAGGGTTCTATAATTTTCATTGTATAAATCTTTCACCTCTTTTGTTAGGTTGATTCCCAAGTATTTTATTTTTTGGGGGGATATTGTGAATGGAGTAGTTGTCCTCATTTCCGTTTCGGAGGATTTGTCGCTGATATACAGGAATGCCTTTGATTTATGCGTGTTGATCTTATATCCTGCCACTTTGCTGAATTCATTTATTAGCTCTAATAGCTTCTTTGTAGACCCTTTTGGGTCTGCTAGGTATAGAATCATATCATCTGCAAATAGTGATAATAAGGCAGACGAAAGAAATTAAAGGCATAAAAATAGGAAAAGAAGAGACTAAATATTTTTAAAAATTGTATTGATATATAATATTTGTACATATTTGTGAAGCATAATGTGATGTTTTGATATGTGTACATGTGGGTATACAGAAGTCAGGGTAATTAGCATATCCATCACTCCTTTATGGTGAGTACAAATTCTTCTCTTCCATTTTGAGGGCAGTCATTTCTAATTTATTCTCCTCAAAACATTATTATCTTCTTACTAATAATGTTTGAGAGTACCTGTTTGCCATTTTCTTGCCAACACTGGGTATTATCACTTTCTTTCAGATTTGCCATTGTGATAATTTAAAAAATGTTTTGATTTGTATATCTTGATTTCACAATGTGATTGTAAATCTAAATAACAGATTCTTCACAGATAATGCATTTATTTGGGAATGGGCATTGCAATGGGAATTACATATGCCATAGTAAACTAGAAGTCTGTTCACTGAGGTTGAGGCAAGGGTAAGTGTTTAAAGGCAGACTGAGGAGGATTAAGTAAACTGTTTTGAAGCAATTATTCTTGGCTACAAGGATCAATAACAAAAGTGGCACCAGCTCAAGGTTGGACAGGCAGTCGTCAGGCAGACATCCTTGCAGAAGTTATTTTCTGGTGTAAGGTTGTAGTGGCTTTGTGCAAGGTTGTAGGTTCTTGTTATCAGGCACATGTGCAAGAGATTCCCTCCTTCAGAACCTCTGGCCTTTATTTATTTATTTTTGTTAGGGTTTGACAGAAGAGATTCCATTTTGATTCCGGTTAAGTTCACAGGTCTGAACATTTGCATTTCTTTTGTGAATTACCTTTTGACATTTTCCATCTTTTTCTATTTCATTGTCATTTAAAAATTTATCTTTATGTATCAGGTATGTTAATACATCACTACATGTCTTCAATATTGATCTCCTTGGTTTTTCAAACTTTTTTTTTGCATTGTATTATTTTCCTTTTTGTAGTTTTTATTACAAATTATGTCCATTTTTTGGACATATTCTTTATATTTTTAAAATCTGTCTCATCCTTTTATATCCATGTGAAATCCTTACATTATTATATTGGAGATTGTTCTCTAAATCTCTTTTTTGTACAATCATATTACCTCTTGATCCTTCTTTAAGTTCTGAGAGAATTTTCTCTAGTTTTTCTTGTAAGCCTTTGATTTGATTTTCCTTGATATAAAAACTAGTTTTTTGATGCTATCTTGGTTTTGATTTAGCAGTTACACATAGAAATCTTAACCTCAATTTGTCCTTCTTTCCGAATATGCAGTGTCATTATGAATCCAAACTGAAAACTGAAATAAGTCAACCATTTTCACATTTTCTCCCCTTATTTTCTGTGAGTCTGTTTCTCAGGGGTATACTTATTTTGTTTCTCAGATGGTTCTCTTATTTGATTGTCACCAACTTTCTTCATATGTCAGGCAATTTTCTTCCTTGCTCTTAAAAAAAAAATAGCAACCTTAGTGTGTCTAGTTTCAGCAGGTGAGATATGCTGTCTGTTAACCCAGATGGAGAGAGAAGGGAAAGGCTTAAACTGACAATTTAGCTTCCCAAGGGAAGGTTGCATACTCCTTCAGTGAGGGCTTTATTCTAGACAGTGAGGGCTTTATTCTAAACCAGTGCCGCCCAGTGCTACTTTTTATGATGATGAACTGGGATCTGAGCTGCCGAATGTCATAGTTACTAGCCATACCTGGCTATTGAGCCTTTGAAATGTGGCTAGTGTGCTTAAGCTGTAGTTTTAATTTTTTTAGCTGTAATTAATTAAAATAAAATAAAATGGCAATCTCTTGTCAATGGCTACATATTGGATTGAAGTTACTGTGATTTCAGGGATCATGTGTATTTTATTTACTACTGTGTTCCAGGCCCCAGTGCCTGTCTCATAGTAGGCACTTAATATATGTAGAAATAAATGAATGCAGCTAGGGGAAGTCTCCTGTGGGAGCTGCTTTCATTGCTGTGCCAACATTTCCTTTTCTCTTTGTATGTCTGCCCAAGCTAGACAAGGCATTCTGCCCTCATCAGTAACTTGTAGGAGCATTTGTGATACTTCTATCCCCATTTGTGATACTTCTATCCACTTATTTATGCCACTGAGTGTGCCAGTCAGACCAGTAAGATTGATCAGTCCTTGCCTTAGGAATGCCTTCCTCCTTTACATCTTTCAGAAATTTCTCAAAGCTACTGCCAGTGAGTTGGGAGCTGCCCCAGTTTTCAAAGCTGATCTAGATATTTTCCAATTTCATAGTTGCAGGGAGAATATTGATGCTAAAGAGGAAGAACTCCAGTGGATGTTTTGAATCAGGAATTGGTTGTCATATTTCTCTTATTTGAATACATATATCTTTATACAAAAGCTTTAGTTTCCCCAAGTCTTTACTGCTGATCGTATCTTTCAGTAAAATAAAAAGATCCCTTTGAATCCTACTTTCTGCCTTTTGCTTTAATTCTACTCGGACTGATATGAATATTGCCCTCTAATTATTTTCTTCCCATTTGCTATCTTTTTTTTTAGAGTTACAGTACAATGTCATTTGAAAAAACAAACAATTTATGTTTGAACGAATTTTGATGGTCTTTGCATTTTATTTAACGAAGATATTTAAACCATGTATATTATTGATCTGATTTATATAATTTAACTTTCCTCGTTCTTTGTTTTCAGCTCCATCTTCACAGTATCAACTTCTCTTATTTTATATCTTTGTTTAGATCGTAGTTATAACATTTTAAATTTCTAGCAGTGGATCCTAATACATTTTTTTGAAGTACCTCTTAAATCTATATTATAGAATTGCTCAAATTAAGAAAAGTAGATTTTCATTCTCCCTCATAGACAATCTCAAATTTTTCTTCTCTTTCTCTCTTGCTTTCTCTGATTTTGGCTTATTTTTCTACATATGTGTTTTTTTCTGATAATTTAATGTTATTCAAATTAACCTTTAATAAACAATTTTAGGGGCAGGAGTCATGGCTCAGTGGTAGAGCACTCGCCTAGCAAGTGCGAGGCGCTGGGTTCGATCCTCAACACCACATAACAATAAATAAAATAAAGGCATTGTGTCCAACTACATCTAAAAATATTTTAAAAACAATTTTAATAACCTTTCTCTTCATAATTCTGTTATATATTATGCTTATATTTATTTTAAGCTTCTTTGATGCTCACTTTGCCATTTTGAGTTCTTGTTTTCTTCTACTGTCTGACATGAAGCACATTTTTAAGTTCATTTTTCAAGAAGGCTACACCATATGTTTTTTGAGACTGAATATTCAAAAATTCTTTTTGGTGGCATTCTGTCACGAACAATGTGTCAGAATATAATAGTTTTTAAGTCACATTATCTTCTTTTATCTCCTATTGGGGGATAATCTCTCTGTCCTTCAAAATTTTCTATGACTCCTTATTCATGTCACCAGAACATGTTTATCAGTGAATTTCTTTTCATTAATTGTGGTAATATGTGATGAACTGGGCCAAACGGAAGTCTTTTCCCCTCAGGGGAAACTTTTTCTGTTATGTACTTAGTGTTTCTCCATTACTTGGGTTTCTTCTGGGGGGAAATATTTGGACATTGGTTGGATGGTTGTTCTTTGTTCCTTCATTTATTGACCTAGTTACCTTAAAAACTTTAAAGAAGAATACAGTTCATAAGAAAAAAAATGTTAGCAATTTTTGTACAAATTTTTGTTTTTAGGTCTTTTTTTTTTGCTCCTGTTTTGAAATATTTCTTCCTTTTGCTGTTGATTAGTTTTTTTTTGTTTTGTTTTGTTTTTGGTATTGAGAATTGAACCCAGGGGCACTTTACCACTGAGCTACATCCCCAGACCATAATTTTCTTAGGGCCTTACTAAATTGATGAGGCTGGTCTTGAACTTGCAGTCTTCCTGCATCAGCCTCCCAAGCTGCTAGGATTATAAGCATGTGCCACAGCACCTGGCTGATAACGTTTTTACCATTGTGAAGTCTATGCTTATTTTTACTTTTTACTGTGGATTTTTTAAAACATTTTATTAGGAAAAATTTCAAAACATACAGAAGACTATCAAAGAAACAGTAACAACAGAACAACAACAAATACCTCTGTTCTGTCACATAGAATTTCATAACATTTTGCCATCTTTGCTTCATCTTTTTTATGAAGTATTTTTTTTTTATTATTGGTCGTTCAAAACATTACATAGTTCTTAATACATCATATTTCACAGTTTGATTCAGGTGGGTTATGAACTCCCAATTTTACCCCGTATACAGATTGCTGTATCACATCAGTTACCCTTCCATTGATTGACATATTGCCTTTCTCGGGTCTGATGTATTCTGCTGTCTGTCCTATTCTCTACTGTCCCCCCTCCCCTCCCCTCCCCTCCCCTCCCCTTTTCTCTCTCTACCCCTTCTACTGTAAATCATTTCTTCCCTTTGTATTATCTTGTCTTACCCCTCCTTTCCTCTTATATGTCATTTTGTATAACCCTGAGGATTGCCTTCTATTTCCATGCGATTTCCCTTCTCACTCCCTTTCCCACCCACCTCTCGTCCCTGTTTAATGTACATCTTCTACTCAAGCTCTTTGTCCCTACCCTGTCCTTGTTTACTCCCCTTATATCAAAGGAGTCATTTGGTATTTGTTTTTTAAAGATTGACTGGCTTCACTTAGCATAATCTGCTCTAATGCCATCCATTTCCCTCCAAATTCTATGATTTTGTCATTTTTTACTGCAGAATAATACTCCATTGTGTATAAATGCCACATTTTTTTTATCCACTCATCTATTGAAGGGCATCTAGGCTGATTCCACAATCTTGCTATGGTGAATTGTGTTGCTATGAACATCGATGTAGCAGTGTCCCTGTAGCATGCTCTTTTTAGGTCTTTTGGGAATAGACCAAGTATTTTAATAGATACCATAACATTTAATAAACTGGGCTGGGGATGTGGCTCAAGCGGTAACGTGCTTGTTTGGCATGCGTGGGGCGCTGGATTCGATCATCAGCACCACACAAAAATAAAATAAAGATGTTGTGTCCACCGAAAACTGAAAAATAAATATTAAAAAATTCTCTCTCTCTGTCCCTTCTCTCTCTCTCTCTAAAAAAATTTTAAAAATTTAATAAACTTCAATTTGCACATCTAAAAACTATTAACCATTTTCTACTTAACCATTTTACTATTGCCACACTAAGCAATGGTTCTTTATGTTCTCTAGTGCTCAGCCTCTCTTCAGTGGCATTCTGTTATGAACAATGACAGACAGGATTTCCGAAATCCTCCCCATATACCATTTATTAGATGATCTGTACAGACCTGGATCTAATCAAGGACCACACATTGCATTTGATCACACATATCTTCTAAATCTCCCTCTCTCTCTCTCTCTCTCTCTCTCTCTCTCAGATTGAGGTGAAACTCATGTAATATAAAATCAACCATTTTATGGTGAATAATTCAGTGGTGTTTAGTTCATTCTCAGTGTTGTGCAATAATAATCTCTACTTAGTTCCAAAACATTTTCATCACCCCAAAGTGAAACCCCATACCTTTTAACCATTTACTCTCAATTCCCCATGCCCACTGCCCTAGACAATCATTAGTATTCTTTCTGTCTCTATTTATATAAACTATTCTGGATAGTTTATATAAATGGAATTGTGTAATATGTGACCTTTGGTATCTTGCTTCTTAACACATTTTTAATATTTATTCCTGTTACCCCATGTACCAGTACTGCCTTCCTTTTTATGGCTAAATAATATTCCATGATATGGATATATCATAAATTGTTTATCCATTTATCCAGTGATGGGCATTTGGGATTTTTCATCTTTTGGATATTATGAATAGTGCTACTAAGAATACTTGTCCTAGTCAGTTCAGGCTGCTAAAATAAAATATTATAGACTGGGTGACTTAAGCAGCTTGCATTTATTTCTCACAGTTCTGGGCCTGGCAAGTCCAAGATCAAGAGCAAAGTGCTGGCAGATTTTGTTCCTGGTAGGAGCTTTTTCCTGGTCTGTAAAAAGCTACCCTCTTGCTGTATCTTCTCCTCTCCTTTTCTTGTAAGAATAACAGTCCCATCATGGCGGCCCACCCTTGTCATGTCTTCTCAACCTTATACCCTACCTCCCAAAGGGCCCACCTTCAAATAAAGTCACACAGGGGTTAGGGTTTTAACATGTGAATATTTTGTGGGGGGGTCATAAACATTTCAGGCCACAGAATATTCATGCACAAGTATTTGGGCACCTGTTTTCAATTATTTTGGGATCCAGATATGAATGGAATTAGATCCTTCTTAAATATGGAAAAGGTTTCTTGTCCCCCCACCCCAATAACATCAGTTTGTTGACATGACAAGTCTAGTTGGCCCTCCTTTCCATTTGATCTGATTATTTCCTCATGTCTTTACAGCATGAGCCTCTATGCCTTGAATGTTTTACAATTTGGCTATGTTGTTTTTATTATTTTCTGTGGAATCTCTTGGTTCTTCAGTGGCAAAAGCTTTAGTTTCCCCAAGTCTGGTTCCCCAAACACATTGTTTTATGTATTTGCCACTTCTATATTGTGCATGGCCTGATTTGAGGGAATCTGCCCTCATTTACTCCTGTGAAGCAATTTCTACTCTTCTCTGTAGTAAATCTATGTTCAAGAAGGTTTTTCCTCTTGTTCTTTGAGGAACTGTTTTTGTTGTCTTGTGCTTCAAATTCTGGTATTAGACATCTGGCTCTTCTGTTTCCACTTACTTTACCCATGAATAGGCCTAGTGTTGGTCATGGACATGATAACACTAGTTGTTTGCAGGATTATCACTGACCCTGGAAAAAATGCTTTTCGTGTCTATGACCATGAGCTGTGTGGGTGGCTTCTCCAATGGGACAACCCTGATCTGTAGCACATCTTGGTCAACTCTTTTTGGCTGAATGTTTTTTCTTTTCTCTTCATCCATTTCTGACAAGTGATAAAATGGATGTCAGTCTCTGCTATTGTTTGGATCTGGAATGTTCCTCAATGTCCGTGTGTTAAAGGCTTGGTCCCCAGACTATGTACTGGAACCTTTGGAAGGCAGGGCCCAGTGGGAGAAAGTTAGGTCCTTGAGCGCATGCTCTTGAAGGGGATATTGAGACACAAACTGTATTTTTCTTCCATCAGTAGCAACCTGAACTTCCTTACTCTGTCTTTGCTTCCCTGATGCCATGACATGAATGGGATTTCTCTGACATGCATTCCTGCCATGGTACACTGCCTTGCCACAGTTCCAAAGTCAACAGGGCCAACTGTTCATGGCCTGAAACATCCAAATCTGTGAGCCAAAATAAAATATTTCCACTTTATAAGTTGATTATCTGAAGCATTTGTCACATGATGGAAAGCTGACTAACACAGTGCAGTAGGACCTGGGGGCATCCCTGAGCAATAATTCAGTGCATGAACACATACACCTATCTACAGGTCTGTCCTCAGCTGAAGAGCCCACACTCATGGGAATGCTGGTAGTCTGGTCATCCTTGCAGCAGGCTGGGTTGCTGTATAGAAACTGTAGATTTGGGTTGATGAAGAACAAAAGTTATTGGTAAAGCATGGGGAATCAACCTCAGGGTACTTATGTGACTTGAATAAAATCCCTTGAGGTTTTTGTTAGGAGCAGTTCATGGGATCCGTATGTCTCTGGGGCCACTGCTAGCCCACATGGTGCTCTCTGCATGGATTAGAAATGGCCCTTCTTCCTCAACACACTTTACTTTTGTGTGTAGGAAACTATTGTGCTACACTAATTGGTTAGAGCTGGTTGGTTATCTTTCTGCTGCCTGCTAGAAAACTGGAAAAGTACACAAATGAAGGGCAGAAAGTATGTGCTGCCTTTAATGTGCTGCAGTTCCATCACATGCCCAGCTGAAAATTGCAGCTCCATTGGGTTTTGTGGCTCATGTTTACTGGTCAGTGACTGTACACCTGAATTTCTTCCCATCAGAAAATTCTTCTGGCTTTGGCATTTCTTTATTTTCCAGAACTATTGCTACTCTCTTGCCCCCACTTTTTTATTATTTTTCATGGGGACTTAAGTGAGTATTCAGGCACTGTTAACTATCTGCCTTTCTTGACCTAGAAGTTGCATGTTGAGTTTTGACAAAGATCCTATAATGCCAGGCGCCAGCATGGTATGGGGAGCCCTCCCAAATCCAGCAGTGCTTGTGCCATCTCAGCTTGTGTAGGAAATGGGTACCATTGTAAATAAGCCAGTTTGGTTGGTGGCTCATGTTTCATCTGATAGATTGCATTTTTTCATATTTATTTATTTTTCTCCCATATTTTTATTAGCACATTATAGGTATACATAAGGGTGAATTTTTTGTTACATATTCATACATACGTGCAATAGAATAATATAATTTGGCTAATATCATTCCCCATTCTTCTGACTGCATTCCAATGGGCAGATGTTATGTCTTGTGTGACTTCTAGGGAGCAAGTTGGTTTTCAGGTATGACTTTGACAGTCAGGTTCATTGTTCTATTTTTCTTAATTATGCCTGTAAATACCTACCTGTGAAGAAAATTCAGGTCACACTGTAAAGCTAAAGGAAAGAGGCAAAAAAAAAAAAAACACTTAAAATTTCCATCATCTTTGGGTAAAACTGTTCAACTCTTCTTCCACATTCCTGTCCAAGTCCCTGTTTTCAGCTTCATCCTACTTACATTTTTTATGTTTACTCCTTCCTCTAATAGGTGTGAGCAGCTTTTCTCAGCTACTATTCTCTTTTCTTAGCTCAGGCAGCTTTTCTCAGCTACTATTCTCTGTTCTTTGCCAGTGTTTGTATTTGCAAACTGTATTATTCTTCCATCAGTAGCAACCTGAACTTCCTTTAATATTGAATGGTACAATGTCCCTTAGGGCACAATTTTAGATTTCAATTTGCTACCACTGTGTGATCTTAGGAAAGTTACTGAACCCTTCTGGTCTTCCATCTATATCTGAAATGAAGAGGCTAAACCAAAATGCCAGTTGAAAGCAATGAGGGGAGTTAGGCCTATTTGGGAAATAGAGAACAGTATGTGGATCAGGATTATACGTGTTGGTGGAGGCTAATGGGCATTGTCAGAAGCAGAGTGATAGATAAATGAAAGGGAACTATACCTTGCCTGCAAATTTTTGATAACTGGCAATAGAATTGTATGGCCCATAGAGGTCTGCTAAGAGGTTGGAAAGAGATTAATGATCTTGTGTGTAAACCATCTCAGGAGATGGATGACAATGGGGTCCTGAAAGGGTCACCATGCCTGGCCATTTGGACTCTCCTCCTCTGAGGGTGTAGGCTACCTTGCTCCTACTGTGTCCTGCACATTGCCTCTTTACTGAGTGCTTTGCCCTTGCTTGTTTTCAACTGACCTTGATGAGCAGAGGTTTCACTCTATACAGATGTCCCAGATGACTTCTGTGCTGGTCATTGGTGGATCAAGGCCAGAGGGACATAGGCTCAGCTGCCATGTAGAGAGGAAATCAAGGTGGCTGGATGACTGTTTTTTTCTGGTAAATGTATTGGGTAGAAAATGTTATTTGTGAGGTGGAAATATACACCCTGGGCATAAGTGAGGAAGGGGATGATGCTCTGAAGATAGGAAATAAGCACCTAGTGCTTACTTCCTATCTCAGGGTGAGGCCCTGTCTCTGTGATATCACAGTCAACTTCACTCATAATCTCCTTCAACCTGATGCAGCTGTGTATAAAAACATGCCACTGGATTTCTCTCTAGATGGGATATCTCTGCACATCAGGAAAAATAGTACATGGAATAATATCATCCTCTGGAATTTGTTCACTTTTAATTAATACTCATCGAATTTCAAATTATTAAGGCCATTTGCTCAATGAGTAGTGTCATAAACATTGAGGGCTTTTTAAAATCAGAAGATGAATGAATGGGTGGTAATTTTGATGGGATAATATGTAAACTAAATGGAAATAGGTGGATAGATGGACAGGTGCATGGGGGAGAGGGAGGTATTGGGGGAAGAACAGCAGTTTGAAAAGCCATTTTCACAGCACAGAAGCCCTCAAAGAGCTTTAAGACCTTAGTGTCAAAAAATGGAAAGCCTTATTTTAGCAGGGAATGATGATTGGAAAGGACCTGCTGTGTGCTGGGTAGAGTCTGAAACCCTGTGGATACAGAGAAAAGTAAGAGATGAGAGGTCCCTATGCATGTTGGAGGACAAAAGCGTAAATGGATGACTCCAGGGTTAGGTGAGCAGTACTGTCATAGGAAGAAAAGGACCACATTGCTTGCCCACAGTGAGCTCAGCTCTATATACTGCTGAGCTGTGTTTGCCTTCAAAGGCTTCTTTATGACATCGCTTAGTTGGTCACTCTTAGAAGGCAAGCAATAGCCACAGTGGGCCTGATCTCTTCAAGAGGACATGTAGTGTTAGTCTGGGATAATTTTGAAGAAATTGGCATCACAGAGAGCAAGAGGAATTCTTTCCCACCAGTGACCAGGATGGTCCTTGAGCATTCCTTGAATGAGTGATTGGACAGTGTGGACTCCAGTGTGGAGAAAGCTTAATGGAGGCAAGTGGAAAAGTAAACCAGCCAACAAACAAAAATGTCTCCTTTTAAACCCAATGGCCAAAGATCTTCAACTTGTATTATATGACACACTGTTTTGGACTAGATGGTTCTTGGGATTTAATTTTATTATTCTTCCACGAGTCTTCAGCACACACTCTGTGTGCATTACAGGGGAGTAAGGCAGAGTTCTCTTATGAAATGGGGTAGGTAAGATTTAGAGGATCTGAATGTCTCTCTGCTTTGGAATTTGTTGACACTTAAGTGGAAATAGATTCATACATTTGAAATTCGAAGTCAGAAATGTATGTGGTGCTTGCACTGTTCTGATATTCAAGTTGGTTTCCAAAGGAACATGGTGTTTGAAAGATGCCCTAAGGAGTAGAGGAGTAAATGACGTGTTTGGATGTTTGTTCCATGTCACAATAAAACCCTGCTTGAACTTTAACAAGGTCTTTGAATGATAGAGTTTAACTTGCCCACTTCATATTTGTCCATTTTCCACAGCAAACAAGGAAGAAGTTGGTCTGCTTGGGATTATGATGAATTAATAATATAATCAACTGATGGAAAGGAGAGACAACTTGTTTCAAGTCAGGCAAACCTTTAGTCATTAGAAGCTAGTGTTTCCTGATGTGATGCCATAGGAAGGCCACAACATCACCTGATCAGAATCAGGATCTGATCAATCTTCTGTTTAGTTTACCAAAAGTATAGGGGATAGAGGAACATATTAAGCAATACCAGGAAGATGCAATCTTCCAGATTTAGAATTTGGAAATTCTAAAGGACAAACGATGTTTTTTTTTTTTTTTGATAAATAAATAACAAAGAGAAAGACAGGAAGGGAAATGTTGTCAATGAAAGAAAACTTAAAGGAACTGTGGCATTTGCAGCTGATGATCTGCCCATGTTCCCTCCATTCTTCTGTTTTAAAATTTTATGTAATTTAAAAAATTTTAGCTGATATATAACTGATATTTTAACTTATATATAAAAATCTGTACATATTTATGGGGTACCATGGATGTTTCAATACATGTATGTATTGTATAATGTTCAAAGCAGGGTAAATATATATATCTCCTGAAACATTGTTCTAGGATACATAGTTGACTTTTTTATCTCTTTGCTCAGTAAACCTGGCAAGAAAACATAGAGGAGTTTATTTTGGCTTGTGTTTTCAGTTTATGGTTGGCCAACTCCATAGCTCTGAGCCTGAGGTGAGGCAGAACATAATGGCAGAAGGGCATGAAAGAAAGCATCTCAGGACATGGCAAACAGGAAGCAGAGAGAGAGCTCTGCTCCCCAGGGATAAAATATAAATCTGAAAGGCATGTCTCCAGTGACCTCTCTCCTCCAGCCATATCCTGCCTTCATATAATTACCACCCAGTTAATCCATATCAGTGGATTAATCTACTATTAGGTTACAGCTCTCATAATCTAGTCATTTCACCTCTGAAAGTTCTTATATTGTCTCACACATGAGATTTTGGAGGATACCTCATATCTAAACAATAATAAACATCATTTATTTATGATGAAAACATTTAAAATCTTATAGCTTATATATATATATATATATATCTTGTTATCATATATATAGTCACCCTACTGTGCAACTAGCACACCAGAACTTCTTTCTCCTATCTAATTATAATTTAGTACTGCTAGTCAACAATTCTTTGTTCTTCTTTCCCTTCTATTCTCCTCAGCCTATGGTAACTTCCTTTCTACTCTCAACTTCTATGAGATTAACTTTTTTTTTATGGGGGGGAGATACCAGGGATTGAACTCAGGGGGCACTCAATCATTGAGCCACATCCCCAGCCCAATTTTATATTTTATTAGAGACAGTATCTCACCGAATTGCTTAGCACCTCACCAATGCTGAGGCTGGCTTTGAATTCGCAATATTCCTGTCTCAGTCTCCCAAGTCGCTGGGACTATAGGCATGCACCACCACACCTGGCCAGCTATGAGATTAACTTTTTAAGATTATAGATATGAGTGAAATCATGGGGTACTTATATTTCAGTGCCTGGATCATTTTGCTCAACATAGTAGCCTCCAGTTCCATTTGTTTTGTTGTAAATGACAAGATTTTGTCCATTTTATGGCTGAAGAGTATTCAATTGTGTATACCCAATTCTTTATCCATTCATCAGCTGATGGGCACTTATGTTGATTTAATTTCTTGGCTATTGACTAGTGCTGCAATAAACATGGGAGTGCAGATGTCTCTTCAACATACTGATTTCATTTCCTTTGGATATATTTGGATTTCTGGATCATATGGTAGTTCTATTTTTTTTAATCACACCACTTATGTCTCTACAGCTCGATGGAGGCTGTGTGCTAAGAACACCTGTGACTCTCTGCCTGAGGGCTTTTATTATGTCCCTAATATGACACTTGGCAAGCAGAGCATATCCAGAGAATAAATGACCTGGAGAGGTAATGCCCCTGGCAGCAAACCTTAGCCAATAATAGATGGGGAATAGTGAATAAACATCATAGCTTCCTTCCTTCTAACACCCAGAGTTGGGAAAACTCTGAGTATTACCCAACAATGTCTCCCAGAGTTGCTTAGAGGGACTGAGCCCCATTGACCCCAGTACTAATGCATTCTTTTTGGCATTTCTCCCTCCCCTGGCTTACTCCCCCCCTTTTTTTCTGGAATCACCTCTGAAGTATTTTGCACTGAAATCATTGCCTCAGGGTCTATTTCTGGGGGAAACCAATCTAAGACAGGGACAAATCAACTCGAGCCTTATTGGCATCTTGATTTCAAGCAAACCATTTGTAAAAAACATTTGAGTCTGTTGGGGAAATATGACCACTAACTGATGATGTTGGAATATTTAGGAATTACTGTTAATATCTTTTTAGGTGTTACCAAGTTTCTTAGGTTAAAAAATAAAGAGTGCTTATCTCTTAGAGGTACATTCTAAAATAGTTACAAATGAAATGATATGATGTATGGAATTTGCTTTAAAATAATCTAATGGTAGTGGAGGGGTGCCAGGGTGGGGGACACAAGTCAAATGAAATGGACAAAATGTCAACAATTGTTGGAGCTGGGTGCTGGGGTACGTGGCAGTTCATTATAGTGTTTTGTCTACTTCTGTTCAAAATTTTCTAAACTAAAATATTGAAGAAAAAACAATCACATGGACACCCCTCTGGTCCTCCCTTCTCTGAGGCAAGATTAAGTGATCTTCTTCTGAGCCCTGGTACCAGGACATGCCTGCTTGGTCTCAGGCAGGTCAGCAGCCCAGTGGGTGAGTTATTAAAGCTGCAGTTCTTGGTTGTCTTCCAAGATGATAGTCTTTACTTCCCACAGGGCATTAATTTATCCCAAAGCCAGAAGAGAATCTTTGGCATCTCCTAGGCCTTCTTCACCCTGAAATCTTAAATTCCATCTCATGAGCTTCTACTCTGAGATTAGCCTATTCCTTTGGTCCTATTGTAGCTACTTTCGAGTCTATAGCTCCCTCCTGCTTTCATAACCCAAGTGTTCTTGACTGTTCCATGCCAGAATTTTTGGGGTAGGCAGTTGGGGAGGGGTGAGCCTGGAGACTGGAAGAATCAGGCCAGGTTGTGGAGCTTTTCTGTTGAGAGCCACAGCCGAAGGGGCCCCAGCAAACTTCCAGCTGCCAGCTGATGATTGGCTCACAGCAGCCCCAGCAAACTTCTAGCTGCCAACTGATTGGCTCCTCTGTGGTGATGCTCATTGGGTTGTTTCCCCGCCCTTTCAGACCACCGAGCTGCTCATTGGGGGACTTTTTTGCCTCTGCCCACACGACCCAGCCAATAGGCCTCAAGAGCAGGAGGAGTCGGGGAGGTTGAAAGGCTTGTGGGAAGCTGGTGGTGGCAGTTGGGCTCTGAAGGTTTTCCTGAAGAGCTGTGTGGTTTGGCGTGTGTGTTCTAAAAATAAAGTTCGTTTCTTTTGACAAGTGGCTCCTGAATTGTGCCCAGCCAGACTGCGGCACTTTTCCTTTTGAGGGTGGTCAGCAATTTTAGTGGGATATCCAAAAAGATGTGGTGACTTTGACCTTGACTAAGTACCCCAAAGGCATTTCTGTGGGGGACCAACAAATGTGGAAGGTAGGTCTGGGGCCTTCTGGGAAACTGAGGCAGCATGAAGACACCCCCACTTTGATCCCTGATTCTTATGATCAAGTCAGAAAGATTTTAAATATGTTACACAGTAACAAGCATGAGTTTATTTGAAGGGATGGGAAAGATGGGAAAGGAGGACACACTCAAAGGAGAGAATGGGTCCTCTCAGAGAGGAAAGGGACAATATGTCTTTACTGGACTCCAGTTTTATTAAGGTCCCAGGGAAGATTCCAGAGAGTCGCGCCCATGTCCACCTTTTGAATTTGACTGACAGCAGAATGACAGCAGACTTTTTAGTCCCCACTGCCATGACCACTCTAGGTCACTTTGACCATGCTGACTAGTTCTAATTGGAACCTGTTCTTACAGATGATGGTTAGGGGGAATTATCCATATCTTCCTGAGCTTCCAGAATCTGGTCTGTGAAATAGTCACAAAAGGTCCCCTTGAGGGTAACCTGTGTTGTTGTTAGTGACATTGTTTCAGGCCTGCATTGTCCTGCAGATAAGATAGTTTGCTGAGGACTGTAAAGTATCCTGTCTGCTTAAGCAGGCAGGGTTGCAGGTAAATTGTTTCTTAGAAAAGAAGCATGTGGAGATTAGCGTAGTGGCCCATTTTGTGGATTTATCCCCTTAATCTAATGTTCCTGCCTCTTGTGTCTGTCTGTCTCCTATCGGAAGTGCTGCCATGCCTCTAAGAGGAGGAATGGAAATGTCCATCAAGGAAGGATATGGAAGGGTCAGAGTTCAACCCTCAAGGAGACAGCATTAAGAATGCTTTAGTTGTCAGGGCAGTAGCCAAATGGCTTGGAATTTCTGGAGGAAAATTGGTATGCAATAAAGAAACTGAGACAGAAACCCTCCTATGAAAACTAGACACCTGGGCCTGGTTTGAGGCTTAACACAAGTCTTTGAGGGTTCCCAAAGTTCAAGAAATGTCAGTGCTGAGCTACTGGAAAGTCTGGGGCCTGTGCCCTGCTGGGTTGGTTTCTGATGGGCTCAGGCACTGAAACAGGTGGGATGAGAGTGGCCAGAGATCCTGCAGGCTGAAGAGCTTGTCTATTGACTTGTTCATTAAAAGGTCTCAGCTCTGTTAATATCTAGGAACTGGGTTTATTTTATTCCATCACTGCTATCCATTGTGATGAATCGAACAATTCTTCCTTCTGTGGAGTAGGACCCATGAGGAGACCCTGATCAGAGCCATGGCTTTCCTGCCATGCCCAGTTTTTAAAACATTTCATTTCTGTAATTCTTACTTAGTTCCTTTTGTTTTTAAAACATCAGTTTTCAATTTGCTTAAAAGTTTGTCTCCTGCAGAGTGTGGGCTAAGGCCAGGTGCTGGGGTATCTGCTCCCTCTTCCTCTGGCAAAGTCTCCTTCTCTGCAGGGAGGACAGCTGGGGAGGCTGGGTTCTTATGTGTCTTCTACCCACAGATGATGTGTGTGGGTCCTTGGTTCTTCTGGTTCTGTCTGCTGCTGATGGCCTTTCTCATGTGATGGAGGCCTTGCAGGACATGTGGAGAAGAAATTGGGTATAAGAAGCTTCTCTGTAGACCCTCTGTTGCTGAGGACCTCCTCCCATGGAGGGGAAACTTGGTCTCCCTTTGGTTCCATCAGTGGTATATAATCCCATCCTCTTTTCCTGGAGTTGTCTGGAAAGGGAAAGTCCCATGGTTCCCTGTCTGCTGCTCCCCCAATTTACACTTTCTTGCTGAATTAGAGAAACCACTGGGATCTTCTTTCATGCCCTCTGAGGGTCATAGAAAACAGTTTTCCTTCCCCAAAGCCAACTCTAATCTTTGCAAATGTTTTTCATGGAGTCCTCCCTGACTTGGCTTTGGGGAAGAGATAGCATCCCCATCAATTTTCCATGAGAAAGGGAAGGAATAAGAAAATTAGTTAATACTTAACATAGTAGAGTTCTAAGCATGTTACATATTCCAATTGATGTAATCGTTCTGACAACTATTTTGAGTAGGCAGTTTTCCTATTTTATAGACAAGGGATCTGAGGACCAGAGTGGATTTATATTGTCCTAGATCACTAGCTTACAAGTTGGTGGATCTGGGATTTGAGCCTGTCCTACTTGGCTTAGGTGTTTCTTGTTGCTCTTTCCCCCTGAAGGGCCTTATCTTTCTTTCACCTGTCCTCTCCTGATTTGGAGAGTGTTTTAGTGGCAGGCAGGGAAGTGGGTGGGGCCAGAAACAGTTTTAGCATTCATTGGTAAGTACACTATGACTATAGATGGTGTTACAGCTGAAAGCTTGTTGATGACTCTGGATATGCAGTATTGAGCTGTGCTTCCAGGTCAGTGGGAAAGTTCTGCGTGACTTGTTTTTTTATCTAGCTCAGCTGTATTGGCAGCCAGGCTCTTTTCCTAAAGCTTTTCCAAAGCTGGATATCTTAGGGCTTCTCTTTCTTTTCCCAGCCTGCCCTGATTCCATGCAGGGCAGCCCTTTTCTCACAGACCCCCACCACAAACCTCACCCTCCATTGATTTCCTGTGTTTCCTATAATTCTCAAGCCTTCCAACAGTCTCATAACAATCTTCTCCCCAAACCAGTGGCTGCCTAGTACTGCTGGAGAAAATCTTGAAACTGCTCATGAAGCCAAATCTGTGGCTTCAGCTTCAGAATAAGTCACTAATCCTTTATTACTTCCCAGAATGGCTTCCTCTTCTACCCTTCAGGGTGGCTCTTCTAGACCCTCTACAGCATCCATCCCAGCCTTCCCCCTTCATCTTTTTATTCAATCTCTACTGATACTTATTCAAGTTTGGCAGCTCTTTAACTCCTTCCCTTGACCCTGTCTTCCCTCAGGTCTTCCTTATCTCATTCTTCTCTTGATTATCTGGCTTTTATAGGCATATCTCCTATCTTTTCCACTTTCTTATCAGGTATCACTGCCAAACCAATATGACCTACCTTCCTTTCCTTTGCTCCACGGAACTACTTCAGTTAAAGATGAATCATTGGTCAGTTTTGTTCTGTCACACATTTGACCATTCCTCCTGGAAATGCCTCCTGTGGACTACTCCAGTCTGCTGGTTAAACTCTGAACCCTCTGCCTACTATCTTGTTTTCTGGCCTCTCTCTGTGTGTCATCCTGTTTAAAATCACTGATCACTGGGAATTTACTCCTGATCCTCTTGCCTTTTCACTCTGTCCATACTCTGGGGGATGCCTGGTGACACCAACGTTGTCATGGTGACTCATGTGATCTCCCACTGATAATCCCAAATCTATATTTCTGCTTCCTAACATTTCTCCCAGGCTCGAGGCACCTTTCCAGGACATCCCTATTTAAATGTCCTCCACACACTTCAAATTGGTTTTCAAACTATGTGTTTATTTTTCAATCCAAATTTTTCGTCATTCCAATTTCTAGAAACTGTGAAACCAACATTCTTTGTTCAGAAAAGTGTTCTGGAGCTTGATTGCCTAAGCTTTGTTTTTTAAAACATTTTAAATCTTTTTATTAGTGCATTATAGTTCTACATAATGCTGAGGGTTCATTTTTGACATATTCATACATTCATGGAGTATAATTTGGTCAATTAACAATCCTCATTACTTCCATTTTCTCTTCCCTCCTCCAGTCCTCTTTTCCCTTCCTCTACTGATCTTCCTTCCATTTATATGTTGTTTTTCTAAATTGGTGTTTTATAGTTATACATAAAGGTAGAATTTACTGTAATATATTCATATATGTATATAAGATAATTTGGTCAGTTTCATTCCTCAGTTTGTCCCTTGTCCCATCCAATTCCTTTCCCTCTCAAACCTTTTTCTCTACTCCACTGATCTCCCTTCTGTTTTCATGGGATCCCCACACCCTTAAATTTTTTTTTCTTATTTCTCTCCAGCTTCAGCATATGAGAGAAAACATTTGACACTTGGCTTTTTGAGTCTGGCTTAATTCACTTAGCGTGGTGTTCTCCAGTTCCATCCATTTACTAGCAAATTCCATAATTTAAGTTTTCTTTAAGGCTGAATAAAACTCCAATGTATATACATGCCTTATTTTCTTTATCCATTCATCTGTTGACAGCATGTAAGCTGCTTCCATAACTTGGCTATTTTGAATTGTGCTGCTATAAACATAGATGTTCCTATATCACCAAACTAATTTAAGTGTTTTGAGTTCTCCTAAGTACTGGGTGAGCTTGGACAAACAATTTAACACCCCTCTCTCCCTCCATTGTATCTCAGTTTCTGGAAAATAAACTTTCCTGCCTTAAAGGACTGACATGAAGATGAAATTACATAATTAAGGCCAAACTTTTGGCAAAAGGTTCAACTCATAGTAACTTGCATCCAATGTTACGTTGTTGTTGCCTTTATCCTAGTCATCATTCACCCAGCAGTCTGAACGACTTTAGTTATTTGCTTGGCATTCAGCTGGACATTCCCTCCATTCCCACATGTCTCCAGGGCCTATATCCTGTAGATCTTAGTTCTGAGTGCTCTAGGATCTGCCTTACCCTCTCTGTATCACCACCTGGGCCTCATGATGGGGCCTCATTGCTTGTCACCTACATTGCTATCCCTCCAATCTGTGTTTTCTCTCTCTCTCCAGGCCATCTTCCACATCAACACCTGGGAATCTTCCTGGAATACCAATCTATTTATGTCATGCCCTACTAAAAATCCTTCAGGGGCCCTTCAGAATGAAACTGTACTATTTCCTGTGGCTGCCAGGTCTACCTGCATCTGTTGGCCTTGTTCTAGCCATCTGTGGCCATGTGCAGTTCCCACATCATGCCCTGGTGGCTTGTCCCTTTGCATCATACAAAGGAACACATTCTCCCTGCTGAAGTATATTTCCTTCTGTCTCCTTCCCTTGTCCTCCTGGTGTTTTGCCTTCTCTTCCTTCAAGCTGTTGTTGAAACATCACCTGATTCCTTCCTGCTTTCCCCAGGATGGAGAAAATTGATTGCTCCAACCCCATTGCTCTTAAAGTATTTGATAAATATCTTGCCTTTTATGATAAGGGCCTCTGTCTTTCTTGTCCTTTGGTTTTTAATGTGTGAGGGATCAGAAAGGGATATTTATAATTACCTATATTTTATTCAATATTTAATTCATTCAAGTCATACATATAGAAGCCAATTCTACCTTAAACTTTTAAAGCAACTTCAAATCTTTTAAATTCATTTGTAAATTTAATAATGTTAAAATGAAATGCCCTAATATTCTTGCTCTTTGAACAATGCTCAGTTTATAAAGTTAAATCCTTCAAACAGTTATCATTTATAAATTAGTTGACTTCCCTCAAACATTTTGAAGTTTAGTCACAAATGCCATATGCTTGATTCTTATACGACTTAAAACTCCAAGAAAAGTAGACAAAAATACACATGTAAAAATGCTTGCAGGGCTGGGGATGTGGCTCAAGCGGTAGTGTGCTCGCCTGGCATGCATGCGGCCTGGGTTCGATCCTCAGCACCACATACAAACAAAGATGTTGCGTCCGCCAAAAACTAAAAAATAAATATTAAAAAATTCTCTCTCTCTCTCTCTCTCTCTCTCTCTCTCTCTCAAAAAAAAAATGCTTGCAAAGCTTTCTACTCTCAGTAAACCTTATTACTATCTTTATATTCAATTCATAAGCATTAACCCTAGGAATTTAATATAATTATCCCACAGGATAATTTAACAAAGGAGAACACTATCACCATCTCATACCATCTATTGTTACTTTATAAAACATTGGGAACCAAAGTCAAGCTCCATGTTATTGGTTGGAGATTAGGACCTGGACTCAGAATGTGGGTGTGCTCCTTCCAAAATGATTCTTTCTGAGCTGGCATTGGTTCAGATTGTTATCAAGTGATTGCCACATCAATGTTCTATAGTACTTCCTTCCCTACCATGTTCCTCTCAATGGGATCTTGTTCAATTTCATGTGTCGGTTTTTTGTCAGACTAGTCCCTTTTCCTGAAATTACACGTGTTTTAACTATCATAGACTGCTATGCAAGGCTTTTGGGTATCGGTTCCATTTTCCAAGATTTTATTGAGATCTCCTCATTCTGTGCTTAGGCACTGTTGTGTAATGTATAGATCTGTCTGATCTAAAGCTCTGTTTCTGGATGGGAAATACTCTAAAAGGCTGTAGTGACACTAGTTGAAACACTAATATTCATTAATAATTGATGTGATTCTTATTGTTTACCATTCTATAGTCATGTTGTTAACTACTAGTCACCATTATGATTTGAATGTGAACTGTTCCCCAAAGGCTCATGTGTTGAAGGTTTGACCCCCAATGCAGCAATGTTCAGGGGAGGGACTTTTGTCAAATTATTGGATAATGAGAGCTTAATTCATTGATGGGTTCATCATTGAGTGGACTATTGGGTGATGGTGGAACCTGCAGCAGGTAGGACCTAGCTGGAGGAAGTAGGTCACTGGGGGGTGTCTCTTGGAAGGGTATATCTTGTTCTTGGTTACAAGAATCAAGCATATGGCATTTGCCTTGCTGCCATGAGGTGAATAGTTTTCCTCTGCCATATCCTTTTGCCACAGTGGTCTCCTTTGCCTCAGGCCCAAAGCAATTAAGCTAGTCAACCATAGACTGAAATCTCTGAAACTGTGAGCCAAAAATATTTTCTCCTCTAAGCTGATTTTCCACAGGTATTTTATCACAGTGACACAAAGCTGACTAATGCAGTCACTGAATCTGCAGGTCCAGAGGACTGTCTGGCACACATGCTAGGCATTCAGTAGACATTTTATTTCATGTATGAGGTCTTTTTCCTTGTGTAAATTTGGATCTCTGTGAGACTGCAATTGTGTTTTTGTTTTTCTGGAACCTTGTACAGACTGAGCCTGGATCATAAAGCTACTCTTTATGCACATATATGAATGAATGAGCAAGACAGAAATTGCCACTGATGCTAAGTAAATTAATACAACTAGACAGAGCTTTAATTCTTAAAAAAAAGGTATTGACTCAAACCTGTCATCTCATGAAATTCTTTGCCCTGCTGCCTCTTTTTTAGTTTTTCCTAAAAACTAAAACTGACCATAGCTTTTATGGTGCCTGCTGAGCTTTCAGATCAAGGTGGAGTTTATAGGTGTAGCATTGGACCAGTATGGCCTTCAGGCCCACTAACTTGTCAAATACTTTCCCTCCATTTTTGGTTTTGGGGTAAATTTAAGGGGCGTAGGATTTGGCTTCCTGTGTTACTGCTTGAGGCCTGGCTGGATTGTAACTGCTTGTGGTGAATCTTAGGAGGGTGCTGGCAGATCCCTTTCCCTTTACATCTCCCTGCCACAAACTGCTCTGAAGTCCAGTTTGTTCTCGAAACTCTAGGGAATTCCTATGGCCTGGTGAACACGTTTTCTGGTGGATTGGCCTCTTATGAAGATGCATGGTCACACACTGGATCACATACTCTTTAGGATCTTTCCTGGTATCATTCTCTCTCTTCATTCTTGACAGTTCTGGGCTTGTACCTCTTGGAATAAATTATCAGTACTTACATTCCTGAAACTTGGGGGACTGGTTTATGCCATCAATAACATTAAGATTAGAAAATATGACCTTTCTTATTTTCACTTTTTAAAAAATGTTCTAGGGCTAAGGATATAGCTCACTGTTTAGAGGGCTTACCTAATATGACCAAGGCCCTGGGTTTAATTCCCAGCACCATAAAGAAAGAAAAAAAGTATTTAAAAAGTGTTCTGAAGTTGTGTGTATACATTTCATGATCAAGAAAGAATTCTGCGATTTATTGAAGATGAACATATATGTTTATAACACAATTAACAACTTCATGACATTTATGAGAATAGATGGATTAATTATGTACTTATTGTCTGAAAAATTATATTTATATGTTTTGTGGAATTTGGTCTGAGCAACCCAAGTTATGAAGGAATGTATTTCATATGTTAAGCAAAACTTTAATTTCAGATTTGTAAAGTACATCGTAAAAGTACTTATGGTATGAATTTTGTCATTTCTTGACATAATATTATCAAAAAAATCTTTTTTGCTAATCATCTGTTTAATATTTTGGGAAAGATTAGAGGTGGAATTCAGAGTACAATATTGATATCACAAGCAGGACAGACACTGAAATGTCAGTTTATTCATTTTTATATTTGAGTGTAAGATCTTAGTCACTCATCCTAGACATAAGAAAATCTACCTTGAATTTAGACTTACTGGCTCTTTTTTAGCCATAGTTTGTAGGAGAGGAGGGAAACCTAATGACTCATTATAAAAGTAAGTGTTTTATGGTTGGGGATGTGACTTATGGTTGGAAATGTGACTCAATGGTAGAGCACTAGCCTACCATGCATGAGGATCTGGGGTCAATTCCCAGCACCACCCACCCATACACACACTCCCCCTCCCCCCCCCACACACATAAAAGAAACAAAAAAATGGATGTTTTATAAATAATGTTAATTGGGGTTGGGGTTGGGGTTCAGTGGTAGAGTACTCGCTTAGCATGTGTGAGGCCCCTTGGGTTCGATCCTCAGCACCACATAAAAATAAATAAAGGTATTGTGTCCAACTACAACTAAAAAATAATTTTTAAATAAATAAATAAATAATGTTAATTGCCATTTCACATGCAGACAAATCTAATCAGCTTCTCTTTAGGAATAAGTTGTTTTGTTTGGTTTTGTTTGGTTTTGCTCCAGGGATTGAACCCAGAGCCGCTTTATCTCTTGAGTTATATCCCCAGCCCATTTTATTTTTTATTTTGAGACATGTTCTTAATAAGTTGCTTACACCCTCGATAAGTTGCTGAGGTTGGTCCTGTATTTGCAATCCTCCTGTCTCAGCCTCCTGAGTCACAGAGATTACAGCATGTGCCACTACACCTGGCAGGAATAATATAAATTTTTTCATCTAGAGAATGACTTAAAGTCATTGCAAGTTGTGTTTTTGTTTTCAGACTAAGTGACCACTATGTGTCTAAATTATAGTCTTCTCTTCAAGGGTTTAATTTCCTGCTTAGCAATGACATTCTCCTGGGTACAGTGCATGCCACTCTCCAGTATGTTGAAATGGAAGGCAGACCAGAGTCACAGGGCTTAAGGTGTAGAGCATTTACAGAGCAAGGTATCAAATTTGCAGCACCTTCCTTGGGGGAATTTATTTAAGCAATTATTTAAGCCTCAGAACTCTGATACCTATGATGTTTTGAGGTGGGGTGAGGGAGGTCTGTAACCATTGCCACATTTGGTGGACTGGTAAGTATAGGCATCAAACACACAGTAGAGAGAAGGCCAGGCAGTGGCTTCCACACTGGACTGTGCATACTTCCGGATTCACTTGTGCTGGCCTACTTTTCCAGCACATCTATCTCCACACCAGCCAGGAATAGAGTTTAATGCTTTATGTCTGTGTTCTTGGAGCATGGGCTCTGTTCACTGGAGGTGACCTATATATGTATGTTAGTGAGCTGCTGTGAACAAAATACCTGACATAAGCAACTTAAAGGAGGAAAGATTTGTATCAGTTCATGGTTACAGAGGTTTAAGTCTATGGTCAGCTGATTTCATTACTTTGGGTCTGAGGCAAGGCAAAAATATCATGGCAGAAGGGCATGGTGGAATAAAGATGTTAACTCCATGACAGCCAGGAAATGCAGAGAAAAAGAGGGAGGGATGGGGAAGTGGGGCTGGAGATAAGAAATCTCTTTCCAGGACATGACCCCAGTGACCCACCTCCTCCACCATGGTCCCAGTGTTCATCACCTCCATCAAATTATTAATGCCATCAAATTATTAATCTGTCAATGAATTAATCCATTGATGGGGTTAGAGTCCTCAAAGTCAGATCACTTCCCCAAAGCCCCACCTCTAAATATTGTTGCCCTGGGAACTAAACCTTGAACACCTGAGCCTTTGGGGAACATTACAGATTCAAACCAAAATAACATGCTTGCATGAATGAATGAACTGGTAATATGAGTGAACAAGTGGGCCCAGGGCTTTCTTATAGGTTTAATTGCTGATCAGATCTCTCCTACTATGATTTGTTTGCACCCTTTGCTTATTGGAATATTAGCATTTTTTTTTTTTACAAATTTGGATGAGCTCTCAGTATATATATTAGAGGCTTATAGGACCAGAGGCTTTCTGGAACCTAGTGTGTACTAGGAAAAACTGTTCAGCATTTACTAATTTGGAGTTTGTGGAGACTTTCTAGAACATGACCACTGCGAATAATGCGAATCCACTCTTTGGGGTCTCTACTTCAGGGTCTAGGAGGGATCTGAGGTTGTTTGAGATATAGCTGCTATGCTCTGGAGCTCTGGATAAATACTTGTACTTCAAAAATGTAACCATCTGTAAAATGTAATAGGGCAATGAAGTTTATAAAGACATTGGTGAGAACTTTTAAATCTCTTGGTTTTTCTGTTTGATAGTTTGGATGGTTTAATTTTAAAAGTAATTATATATTTCACGTCATTTATTACATTGAAGCAACAAAAGTAAGAGAAAAGTCATCCACACCTATATATATATATATATATATATATATATATATATATATTAATATATATATAATCTTAATATGATTATATACAGTATTATTACATATACATATGTTTATAAAAATGTAAAATTGACATATACTGTTTTCTACCTTGTTTTTCTCACTTAATATACTGTGACCATACTTCTGTGCTAATATATACAGATGTGCATTATAAATTTTAGCAGCTGCATAATATGGATATACTACAGTTTATTTAAGTAATTATTATCAGATGTTAAAGCCATTCCCAATTTTTCACTAATAATAATAAGTAAAATTTATTAAGTGCTTACCATGTCAGTAATGAATTTAGGATGTTCATATATATTATTTACTCTAAGCAAACCTTAAGCTACGAACCTAAGGGTAGGAGGGTAGGTATTATTCTGTTCATCATACTATAAATGAGGAAACTGAGGCACAAAATAACATACCTATAGTAAAAAGTGTTGGAGCTAAGATTCCAGTCCTACAAATCTGAACCCTGTGTTCCTAACTAGAATAATGTATAGTCAATGATTATGTACTACTGTCTTTGACACATCATTTACAATTTCTCAGGGAAATAAATAGCTGGAAGTAAAGTTGTGAAGTCAGCACGGCATGTTATAAAGACTTTTGCTGTGCATTGCCAAGTTATGTTCCAGAAGAGTTTCCTTTTGAACAGTGAAAGAGAATGCACACTTCCCTGTATCTTTATTGACATCAGGACAGAGATGATATTTTTAAATCATTACTTTAATTTGTCATTTCTTTAATTAATTGTGAGATTACATTTTGGTATTATTCACATTTTAAATTCTTTTTGAATCACTTATTTTCACTGTGATGTTTGTCTCATTGACTTCTCAAGACTTCACATTGTCAGATCAGGCGAGGCTGGCAGTGACCAAAGGAGGCAAATTTAAAAAGGCTGCCGAAGCAGGCTTTATTGAGATATCACTCCCTGGCGGAACTCCATCAGAGGGTCAGAGTGGACAGGAGAAGGGTCTGAGGAGAAAGTGGTGGAAGCTTGACTGGACTGGACTTTTATGGGGCTAACAGCAGGAAGGGAAGGGCTTGGGACAGGAAAAGGTGTTTTTAGGGTCCCTTGTCCTGCTGGAGTTGGTCAGGGGAGTTGGCTGAACTCCAGAATTGGCCAGGGGGTCCTGCTGATTGACAGGCATTAGGAAATCTCGCTGATGGACAGGCGTTTCCACCGGCTCCTGATCCTTTTCCTCGCGGGCTATTTTGTTCTAAGTCGCCACCACCGACCTAACACACATGATTGTTAAATTGTTGTAAATAATTTTCCCTAGTTCAAACTAGACTTTTCTCTATTTACACTTTTATTGTGGAATATGACATACTTACAGGGAAGTGCTTAGAATAGAAGTGAATAGTTTATCAAATAATTATGACATTAACAACTGCACTACTGCCAGTTCAAGTCCTAGAACCTTGCCAGCTTCCCAGAAGCCCCTTGTGTGGTCCTTCCCAACACAGTCTTCTCTCAGCCCCCTAGAGGAAGTCACTGCTGTGGTACTGAGCTTCATGGGTGGCCCTTGATTCCTTTCTCTTGGTCTTCACAGCCATTCCCATCATTTCAGGGTCGGGCCTGTGTGATAAATAGAATGTAGTGGAAGCAATGGCATGTTGCTTCCCGGGGTGGGTTCAGAGCACAGCATCCATCATGGGCTTACTTTCTCATGAATGAATCACTGTAGGGAAGCCAGTTACCACATCTTGGAGACACTCAGGTAGCCCTGCGGAGAAGTCCAGGGATCAGGGAACTCTGAGGCCTTTACTCCAAAAGCCCTAGAGAACTAAGGTCCGATAGCAACCACTAGGTGAACTGGGAAAAGATCTCCAGCCTTTGTATGACTGCTGTCCTGGCTGCAGCTTTCCTGCAGGCTCATGAGAACACTTTAGCCCGGCTGAGCTGCTCTTGGATCCCCAGTCTCAGAAATGGCCTGATGATTTGTAATGTTTATTGTTTTTAGCTGCTGAGTTTGGGGCAGTTTGTTGTATAGTAAATACCTGGCTTTTAAAATAATATTTTTTTTGTTTATAATTACAATTTTACCACATACGTGTAAATATCTCTAAACAAGAGAATTTAGTTTTTTGTACTTGGGATTATATTGTAATCATATTGTATTTTTTTTAAAGAGAGAGAATTTTTTAATATTTATTTACTTAAGTTTTCAGTGGAAATAACATCTTTATTTTATTTTTATGTGGTGCTGAGGATCGAACCCAGCGTCCTGCTCATGCCAGGCGAGTGCATTACCGCTTGAGCCACATCCCCAGCCCATCATATTGTATTTTTAAATTGAGGTTTACCTCAATATTCTGCATTTATGTTTATCTATAGTTGTATATAGTTAGAGTTAATTTTATTTGCAGAAATCCATCTACCACTTAAAGTATTTAGGTATCTATTCTCCTGTTGATGGTCATTGGTATTGTTCACAGTTTGGGACTGTGAACAAATGCTGCAGGGAACATTCTGGGCATGTTTCCTGGTATACATTTCATAGGTTTCTCTAGGCTGACATTGTGGTTTGTTAGCTTGGCTAAAGGGTATGGATATCTTCACCTTTTCTTTAACCTTACCAAATGTTGCTAAACTTCGCTATAGTATTAAATTGTAACTGTCTGCACTCCAGTCTCCAATTCGAGAGTTTTGATTACTTTATATCATTGCCAACCCTGATTTTTGCATAGTGAGTATATAGGGTTATCTCATTGGGGTTTTAGTTTACATTCTCTGGAAATCAAGAGGTTAAGCACTTTTACATGTATTTATTTTCCACTTGAATTTCCTTTTTGGTGATAAGTCTGTTCAAATATTTTATCCAATTTTTAAATTAGTTGTCTTTTTTATTATTTATTTCTAGTAGTTTTTTAAAATATATTCTGGACACTAGCCCTTTGTTGTTATGTATTGTGCAAATATTCTAATCTGTAGCTTGTATTTTCACTCCCTAAAAGACCAAATGGTGTTTTTTGATCATTTTAAAGCAGTGTACAAAGATTTATTAATCTTTTCTCATTTCCATTTTTTAAAATTAATAATTTTCTTTATTATCCATAATATATATTTTTTAGTTGTAGATGGACACAGTATTTTTACTTTATTTATTTTTATGTGGTGCTGAGTTTCGAACCCAGTGCCTCATACTTGCTAGGCAAGCATTCTACCACTGAGCTATAACCCCAGCTCTCCCATTTCCATTTTTTAAATTTTTTAAAATTTTAATTTGTTATATATGACTTTAAAGATAAATTGATACTAAAGAGGGCAAAGTTCTTTAAGGAATATTCTTATTTATTCAGAAATATGCATAATTTAAGGATTTAACTCTGTTAACTCTGTTGTTGCCTTGAAAACATTCTCAGTTAGTTGGGAGAGATTGCATTCTCCCTGACTGCCACAACTTCACAAAATCTAATTTAAGTTACACCGTTAGAAAAATTCAACCCCAAAAAACACTGTTCACACTGCTCACATATATTTGGCATGAAGTTTCACATTTCTTTATTTTTGGTCCTTTTGCTTTGGATTCACTTTTGCCATCCATGGCACATGCCTAGTGTTAGCTTCAAAATGAATATATTAATGTATGTGTTTGCCATCAATGCCTTGTGTTGAGGGAGAAACAGAAGAGTGTGTCATAGAAGACTTAAGTATTTTTTTTTCTTTTTTGGTAATACAAAGTGCTTTTTGTTATTCAGTGCATGTGCCATCATCAGACAACTTCATCCAGAATGCATAGCAATTCTGTAATATGGCTCTGCCTGGTGCAAAATACCTCATTTTGTATAGAAATGTAGAATCACTTCATGTACATAGAATAGAAAGAATCTTTGCTTTATTCACATATGAATAAAACGTCTTTGTTCATGGAAGAGAAAAGTGCCTCTCATTGTTTGGAAGCTCTATGAATTTTAAATTAAACTGATGGTCCACTATATTATATCTTTTACTGAAAAATTTAGCTTGCTTATACAACTTGCCTACTTTGGTGTTACAAATGATTTTTGCTTTCAAATTTGGTTATTATATGAATGACATAATGTTTGCCCTAACCATAGCCTCCCAGTGGATTACTTTGGCAAAAATCTTTAATTTTAACTTTTAAAAATTTTTAAAATTTATATTCTCTTGTTCCACATAGGATTTGAAGCAGTTTGTAGAAAATAAAATAATGTAAATAAGATATAAATACTTTGTAGAAAATGCAAAGTTTATGGAGATCTATGGGAGCGTATTTACATGTAACTATATGTGTACAAAGATCCATGAAGTTTACATTGTTGATTCTTGGATGTTGAAATTCCTAGCAGCCAAAGTGTAAAGAAGGCAGTAATCAGTTAACCCATTCTCTGGTGCTGCAAAGGATTACTTAAAACATGGCCACCACCAAGCAAGGATATAAAGTCAAGCTTTCCCAAAAGAACTGGTCAATCAGAAGAGCAGATTAAGTGGCCAGGTTTGGTGGCACACACCTGTAATCCCAGCTGCTCAGAAGACTAAGGCTGGAGGATCCCAGGTTCAAAGCCAGCCTCAGCTAAAGCAAGGCGCTAAGCAACTCAGTGTGACCCTGTTTCTAAATTAAAAAAAAATACAAAATAGGACTTGTGGGAGGTGGCTCAGTGGTAGAGTACCCCTGCTTTCAATCCCCGGTACCACCCCTCAAACAAGAAGAGCAGATTAAGTAAATAGCTACCATAGACATATCCACTGGGCTACTGAGCTATCTGCAGGACTACAATCAGAAATAGGCTTCAGAGTATTTTTTTGTGGTACTAGGGATTGAATCCAGGGTCTTGTGCATGCAAGGCAAGCACTCTACCTACTGAGCTTTAGCTCCAGCCCCTTTTGTTTTGTTTTTTAAATATTTATTTTTTTAGTTGTAGTTGGACACAATACTTTATTTTTTAAATTTCTTTTTATGTAGTGCTGAGGATCAAACCCAGGGCCTCACACATGCTAGGCGAGTGCTCTACCGCTGAGCCACAACCCCAGCTCTCCAGGTATGAATTTAAGGCCTTCTTCATAGCGTTCACTGGTTCTTAGCAAGATGAGAAAAAAATTATGACAAAGAAGGGGAAAAAGTAGATTTCATCTGAATCTCAATTTACGTGATTTCAGATATTTTGTTCCTCCTGTAATTTTTCGTATTAAAAATTTCTTTTTAAAATGAAACAACAGCAATAGTTTTTTTTTTAATGTCTTCTTTCCTGGGAAAGTGAAAAATTGAGAATACTTTCTTATATAGTAATACTATTACTACTACTATTGGTATTTACTGCCTGTAAAATCCCAAAGTCAGGAAACTCCTGTTCTCTCAGGCTCAAAGCCTCCCTATCTCTCTAGGCTCAAAGCCTAGTTTACAAATCACAGTGTCCCAGTATTTTTTTCTCTCCCCAGGTCTTGTTTATGTGCTCATTCCCTCTTCCAACATACTTTGACTCCCAGGAAGCCACACACCCTTGATCTTTACCATCCTTCCTTGGCTTCTTTTCCCAGAGCCTCCACCCTAGACCAGACTGGCATAGCTTCATGTCCTACAATTGCACAGCTGCAAACACCCAAGGTCAGGTTAAGAGGCAACTCTGGACATAAAGGGAGCCAGTTGGAGGGATAGTTGCTTGTCACGAGTTCCTGTAAGCAGTGTGGATTCACTGTAGTGGGAGTTGCCTACAGTACAGGGGTCTTCAGACCTGCATCCCCTGTGGAGACCTTGACAGGTCCTCTCAAGGGGGATAAATGTCACCTGCTATTTATGGAGACTTGGCTTATCCCTGTTTCCATCCATTAATTGATGATTTTTAAAAATTCTTTGGGAACTCTTATGCAAAGATCTTGGTGGGATGGTAGGATGGTGCTGAGTTTCTCTTTCTTGTAACCCCAGTAAATTGACATCAGCACTTTAATATTGTAAGATGTTTAAGTTGATTTTTAAAAAGAAACACATGCTTAATACTCTTTATTTATCTTAGCAACTCTATATGTATTTAATATTAATCTAATTATTGGGTTTCTCTGAGGTCTTTGGTAGTTTCCATTTTAAAATTACTCCTAAAATCAGAAGTCTTCTAAGTGGTTAATGCTTCAAGGAATTTGTTTTGAGCAGTAGCCACAGCCTGAAAGATGCAGCTTTCCTCCTTCCTGATGTTTGCAAAGTTATTCCTTGTTCTGGTGGAAGTTGCTCAGATTTCCTTTTCCTGCAGTTTCCAGTTGGGAAGCTCCTCCTTTCTCCTTTTCTCTCTCCTCTAACCCCAGGCTCAGTGTAGCCAGTGCTCTGTTTGTGCTCCTTCTCTACTGGCACCATGCCACCACCTTCTTCAGATGAGGTGTTATTCTGCAGAGAGCACTTAAAAGTCACTCAACTCCATGATTAAACTGCTAGAACATTTCCCCTGCTTTTTGCATGTTGAAAAGGTTGTATCTTTCCCCTTGTAAACTTTTAGAACAATTTGAAGAGAATCCTTTATATATACAGATATATTGGTATAGCATGAGTCCTCAAGACAAATCCAGAACTCCTTTTCAGATAGGTCTTCAAGACTGCATAGTGAGATAATCAAAGTTGTACAAAAGTTGTACTTTCCCTGTTGGGAATCCATATTTTTTTGCTGAGAACACTTGCATCATCTTCTCTACCTTAACTTCCACTAGTGGTGTGTTAATCCTAGCATAGAACTGGGAGGCTGGGAGTGGGTAGGGATTTTGTGAAAGTGTTTAATTGAGATAGAACTAGGTCAATGTTTTGAGGGTTAGACTTGTAGAATGTTATTTACTTGGCCATAAAAAGGAAACTTTTTCCCTGTAAAACTAACCATGGCTGCAGGATAAAGTCTATGAAATAAGATGGCACAGTATCAAGAGCTTTCATGATCTTATTCAGCTTCCTTTTCAGGCCCCAGCTTACCCCAAACCTCCACTGTTGAACCACATTGGATGTATCACCTTTGGTTCCTGGACACACTCAACATCTGCATCTTTTGGTCCTTGTAGAAAAGGTCCTTGTAGAAAAATCCTGGTCCAGGCTTCTGCTTCATCAGAGAACACCATTCCTCTCCTCTTAGACTCCCCAAATGCTGCTCATTTTGCAAGGCATAATTCCTATCCTTTTGCCTTTGTCTGGCCCTTCTTACCTGGACAGAGCACTTCTTCACACTCTAGGGTTTATTTTACACTACTTGCCTTTGTGATTTATACATCTGTGCCTCCTACTACATCTGGCTCTGCATTCATTTCTACTTCCCATTCAACCCAGGGCTCTTGTAGTTGATCAGTGAAGCTTTGCTGAGTGGGATTTTTCCATCTAACCCTAAGAACATCGTGAGTAGAAAATCATAAACGAATAATGACCACAAATAGATGATCATCACAAATGACTAATTATCCTAAATGAATGAGATGGACACAAAGTACAGAGCACAGGTTCAGCTCCTATCCTATAGGGAGGTCCAGTTTACTTTGGAACACAGAGAAGACTGAGCCACAGCCAGTCCACCAGGATTATGTTACATTCTCTGCTTCACCCATCTATATTGTCCAGAAGATGAAAGTTTGAGATAAAGAGGGGGCATCATCTCTGCAATTTGTTCTCAAAATATTTTAATGGAGATAGAGGAAGGAAAGGGAGCTGGAAAAAATAAAAGGGAGAGATAGAAGGTTACTAAAAGTAAATGAGGTAAAATTTATGGAATCTGGTGAAGGGTATTGCTGAATTCTGTAGAGGATGGGGGAATTCTTTGTAATATTCTTACAATTCCTTGTAGGCCAGTCATTATTTCAAAACAAAAGCAAAAATAAATCCTTTGCATTGTTGTCCAGTTTAAAAGAAAGAGATGGTTGTAAAAAAGTTTGTGTGTTCTTCTATCTATAGGCAGCAGTAGTAGTGCTTTGCAATTTAGGGTCAATTAATGTAGAATTGCATTTTGGCCAGGTGTTTGTTACACTCCTTGACATTTAAGCAAAGGAGAAATGAGTTAATCTTATCCACAGCTGTCAGGTCAGACTTCAATTACCTGGGTATGTCAGGCTGACTATGACCACCTGCAAAGATATCTATGTCCTAATCCCTGAAACCCATGAGAGTTGACTTATATGGCAAAGGAATTTTTCAGATGTGATTAATCTTGATTTTGAGATAGATTATCCCAGATTAACTGGTGGGCTTGTTATAATCACAGGAGTCCTTATAAAATGGAGGCAGGACTGAAGAGGATGAGGCCAGGTCCAAATGGAAGCAGAGACTGGAGTGATATAAAGAAAAGGTCAGGGACCAAGGAATATAGGCAACCTCTAGAAGCTAAGAAAAGGCAAGGAAACTGATGATGATTTTCCCCTAAAGTCTCCAGAAAGAGCCATTCATGTCAATACCTTGATTTTAACTCTGAGACTGAATTTAGACTTGTGATCTCCAGGACTATAAGGAAATATATCTGTGTTGTCTTAAGCCACTAAGTTTTCAATAATTTATTATATCAGCCAGTGGAAACAAATTACTGGATGAGTGGATTCTACACCTGGATTCATAAACAGGAGTCATGCCAGAGTAAGTATAAGCTGTGGATCACGGTCATTAGCATTCCAAAGAATTGTCCCCTGGCCCAAATAAACTGTTTTGGCACTTGGCTTCATTGCCTGTGCCATATTTTAGTCCCCCACTTTGACCAAATGGAATGACAAATGGAATTTGGTCAATGAATTTCAATTCAGAGCTGGCAGATGGAGCACCCGACATCACTTCAGAGATGTCATGGGTGCTTAGAGAGTGTTTTGTTTGAAAGAGCCTACTTTAGGTGGCTCTGGTGGTTTCCTGAGATAAAGTGGGGGATAGCAGGGGTCACAGGGAGGGGAAGGAATGGGAGCTGATTCCCGGGCAATGTTTCTCCAGCCTGTGTGAAATGAGGACCCCTTTTCATAAAGGACTCATGTTGATTTAATTTAATTTAGTTTCATTATATTGCTACTTAATTATATATAAACATAAAACTAAGTGTTAACTTGTGCTTATAGTATTAAGATGACTATAAATTCCAAACTTATTTCAAATTAAATGCAAATAAAACTACAAATCTAATAAAATACAAATTAACACCACCAAGTTAATGTTATGGATAATGTTGTTTTGCTAAATCTAACTAGCTGATCTCAATGTGATTTCATTCACACTAGTAAAGTTCTGGCACATTATTTTTGTTACAACTGAACTGTGTTTAATTCACTATGAAAACATCTTTTTGTTTGAAAGAAGTATATATATCACAGTAATTAATTGATCTACTGAGAACAAATTTTAGGCTCTACTGCACATATTCAATTGCTTTCATTTATGTAAAATCAAAAAGACCAAGGCAAATCAGTGGTTAGTGATGCACAGGTGTGTGTGGAGGGGTTAAGGCCAGGGTAGAGATAGCCTTTGAGTGTGGGGAGGCTATGTTGGAAAGGGTGCGTGTGGGGGCTTCTGGTTTGCTGGTAATATTCAGTTTGATGACCTTGGTATTTGTTTCTTCAGTTTTTGTTTTCTTTTGTCTGTGCTAATTTTCAAGGACATAAGACATGAGTGTGCAGATTGTTGGATTATTATGAAAAAACATCAGTGTAACCCTTTCAAGGACAAGAAATAGAACATTAATAGCACTCAGAAACCCCCCATGTGGCCCTTCATAGTTACATCCCACCCTTCTATAGTTCCTTCCCTACCTTTTGTGGCAATTGTTTATTGATTTTATTTATAGTTTTACAAACTAAGCAAGTATCCCTAAGTACTATGGGTTGCTTTTGCCTATTTTTTAAGCTTATACAAACAGGGCCCCATGTTGTCGCTTATATTGACTTCTTTTCATTCAATTTTTTAAAAATTTTAAGGTCTATCCAGATTTTTTTGTGCAGCTGTCATTTATTCATTTTCATTGTGATATATAGAGTATCATTGTATAGCTGTATAGATTTATTGGTCCATTCTCCTGTTGTCTTCTGAGTTATTTTTATATTGTGTCTATTATGAATAATGCTATTGTGAATGTTCTCATAATATCTCCTCAAGATTGTGTATAACTGTGGTGTCATGTTATAATTTAGATACGAGGTTTCCCCCAAAAGCTCATGTGTGAGAAAATACGAGAAAGTTTAGAGGTGAAATGATTGGGTGATGAGAGGCCCAACTTAAGTGAATTATTCTGCTTGAAAGAATTAACTGTAGGCAACCACAGTGTAGCTACAGGAGGTGGGTCTCAGAGGATGTGCCTTTGGGGTGTATATTTTGTCCCTGGTGGGTGGAGCTTTCTCTCTGCACTTCCTGAGCTGTTTTCCTCCTCCACACCTTTCCACCTTGATGGGCTGCCTTACCTTGTACCCAGAATAATGGAATTAGCAATCTATGGACGAGACCTCTAAAACTGTGAAATCCAAATAAACTTTTCCTCCTCTACATTGTTCTTGTCAAGTCTTTTGGTCAGAGTGACAGAAAAGCTGACTAAAATATGTCATATGGTACACATTGCTAGAAAATGCCAGTTTTTCAAAATGGCTTTCCATGTAATTTTCATTTTAATTTGTATTTCCTTGATTTTAAATAAAGTTGAGAAACTTTTCATATGTTTGCCATTTGGATTTCCTCTGTTGAGAGGGATCTGCTCAATCTTTGGCTCATTTTATCTGTGAAGTTGACTGTCTTCTTATTGACTAGTAGGATATATATTCGTTCTGGATATAAGCCTTTGTCAATGTGTGTCTATACTATATTAATTTTTATTGCAATCATTTTCTGCTCTCTTAGTGGGATCTGTTGATTAGTTTGGGTTCTTAATTTTAATATAGGAAAATTTATTCATCTTCCCCTAAATGGTAAGAGCTTTTTATATGTTGTTTAACATATCTTTTCCAATTTCACATTATGAAGTCTTCTCTATTTCATTTTCTAAAGCTTTATTTTATTTATTTAATAAACTGTGACAGGAGACAGGAATGGCATAAAGAGTGACAAGAGATGGGAGGAGATTGGAAATTTGACCTTGGAGGTCAACATTTTCAAAGAAGGGCAAATAGAGGCAAGAGACCATCCCAACGGGAAGCCCTTCTTTCCAGCAGATTATCTGCTTGATACTTGCACCTTAGGTATTATCCATTTGCAGTGTAGCAGAAAGAACCTGCAACAACTATGTTGTAAAGTTAAAGCTCAGAACCCAAAGTATTATTATTATTATTATTACTAGACAGCCTCCTTCAAACTCCATCTTCTGTAAATGTAGATGTGAGCATGGTGCACCTGCTCATCTCCCTTCTCTGCAGAGCTAATGGAGGCTGACCTTTGCAAACCTCAGTTTTAAAAGTTTGTTGGACCTTGTTCAGGCTTTCCACATGTTCACAGTCATAGTACTGTTACTGCCTTAATTTGGCTCTGGAATTGAGTTTGACCCATTGATCAGTTTCTTTTCTTGCTTTGTCATTATAGTTACTTTTTAAAAAGAAAAATTACTAAATTTTCTGACTCAATAATTTCAGTCCAACAATAAAAGGTGAAAAATATATGCTGGTTTTAAAATCTGCTTTGAGATTACAGAATGGACTTTTCTTGATTCCAATATTCAATAAAAACTCTATGCAAGTATAGGAAAAAGCCTGTATAGACTAACACAAGTAGAGTTTTAAAAATTCTTTTTTAAAAAATACTACAATAATTACATTCCCCCCACCACCACCACCTACATCATAGAGATGTTCAGCATTCTAAGAAAAGCAGGCATACCCAAATAGGAATTTATATGACAAATAGATCTAAGAGTGATTTTTGCATCAACATCCTTTTATTTTGCCAGAGGATTCTTTGATGATGTTTTTTAAATAAGCAAGTTTCTAAAATGAACTTACAAATATTTTGAATGATGAAAACAGATTGACATGTAATTTGTCAAGGACACTTCCTCTAAAGGAAGTATAGTTTTAAAGTGTTGAATAAGGTCATGAAAGTTTTTGTGGGAAGGAAAAGAATGTAACGTTTATTTCTACCTTTTGTCCATATCTCAAAATAGACCAACTGTATATCTTATTGTTTCTATTTCTTTGTTATGATATTAATCACATCTTATTTAATTTTAGTCCATGACCCTGAATACCGTTGCATACTGTGGAGATGCTTTGTCCTGGGACAAGTTTGTAGGGGCAGAGTTGTGAGGGAGGTTTGACTAAGAAGTGGCAGGAGTGGGCTGCCTCAGAGGGGAGTGTGGAGAAGAGTCAGGGAAGGGCTGAGTTGTACCCAAGACAGACTTTTTTTATATGAGGGGGAGATTCCATTGTGGCCTCAAATGTTGCCTGTCTCCCTTTCCCTCTCTCTATCTGTTTTTTGTTATGACTGGCATTTCCAAAAACAAAAGAATGTGAAATCAATGAGGCTAATGAGTTGGAAAAAGAGCAACCACCCTTACAAACACCAAAACCTGGGTCTTTTTTTTTTCCTTTTAACTTTTTGGCATTATGTTCCATATAATTCTTGTAAACTGGTCCAGACAAAATCATACATTACCCTTTGGCTTTTTTCTTATATTGAAATAAGTTTGCTTTCTTAAGTTAGTCATGCTTTCTCTTTTTCTGTTACTGGCCATCTAATCATACATAGTATGATGAGAACTTCTTTTTCACCATATTAATGTCACCAAAGACTCCCAGACTGGATCACGTTTAGAAACAATAAGGTTATTTTCTTCCAGACCACAGCAGGGCAGCGAGTAGTAGCCAAGCCCACCATACCTGCTTCAAGCATCTTAGTCCATTTTCTATATAAGAAATACAGCAATTAGAAAGAATTTTATAAATTATGGGTAATTTTTAAAGAAAAGGTTATTTCAGGTATGGTTCTATGGCATCAAGTTTGAGGGCTTTCTTGCTGGTGGGAACTCCCCTGCAGAGTATGAAGATGGCACAGGGTATATCACATGTCAACATAGAACAAGCTAACCAGAGAGAACTCTTCTTTATAACAAAGGGACTCTTTTGATGCAATGGGTAACTAACCCAAGCCTGGATGCCAAGTAAACTAAGAACACTGTCCTGAGAATTAGTGCCTGAGAAAGGGAGAGTTCCCCTCCTCTTTCTAGTCTACTCATCTTCAGGAACTTGATAAACACAGTCCACTCTTATCTTTTGGATTGTAAATGCTTCCCTTAAGATCTAACTACTTTCCTTTGAAGTGTAAATGCCCTGTGCAGGCCTGGGCCTAAGGCCAGAGATTTATGGAAGGCCTTGTAAAAGGAGCCAGTTCTTCCCCTTATCACACTCTGTACTTCCCCCTTGAAACCCCATGTATGTATCATGTAGGCTAGAAAATGTATGACACTAGATAGCATATAAATGTGAAAAACTGGTGATGGGCACTCAGAATTTGGAGTGTGATCTTCCCTGGGCCTTCTAGGATAAAATAAAATTTGGAGTTTTCCTCCTCTCTGAGTGCTGCTTGCGGTTTCTCCACCAGTCTGTTTCCTACAACAGTGATAATCCTTCAGTTCACTCATTCATTAATCCAATCACGAGTGCAGTTGCCTCTTACTGGTCCCCCTTCTTAACACCTCACAATGGGAATTAAATTTCAACATGAGTTTTATAGAGACAATCAAACCATAGCACCAATCAGAATAATATCACGTTTTTTAAAATTCAGGGCTTACCTTTTCTGGACTTTTGTTAGAGAAAATTGTCAGAATTAGCAATTCCAATAATATCCTTAACATCTCCACAAATTACTTTGGGGATCCCACAGATTACTTCAGGGACCCTTCAGTTCTTTTGCCTGGATAATGAGTGGTCAGGGGGCCTCCTGTTAGGTATGCACTGTTCTAGTGCTGGGGGTACCAGGATAAGCAAGACACATAAGATTTTGCCTTAGGGCCCCCCTCAGCTGCTGGAGGACACTGACAAACTGCAGAGCAGAATGGTAAATGCTGTGTTAGTGTTTGATGTGTGAAAGGAGCCTACAGAAGGGGCACAGGACTGGGTCATGCAAGGTGCCTAAGCTGAGCCTTCAGGGCTGTGCAGGAGTCAGTGAGGTAGGAAAACCTTCTAGACAATGGGAATAGCATTAAAAGCAGGATAGAGCAGGGTGATTCTGAGTGACCAAGAGTTTAGCAGTGGAAGAGTGTGGGTGCTCATGGGGACAGTGGCAGTGAATGAGGCTGGAGAGAGGTAGATAGAAAGCATGGGATACTGTGTAAAGGAGCGTGGGCTTTGTTTTTAAGGCAAGAAGTATCAGTGGATCAATTTGAGGAGTGGTGTTATTTGGTGGGGGTTTTGGGTAGCTAGTCCACTGGCTATAAATAGTGTGGAGAATTGGAGGAACCCAGGTAGGAGGCTGTCAGAGGAGTTCAAAGAGGAAGTGATGGTGGCCTGAGCTGAGGATATGCTTGTGGAAATAAAAAAAAAATGGACGTAGAATCAAGAGATGTTTTGATTGTAGAATGGCATGCACTTGGGGTATGTATGTGTGTGTACATACGTGTATGTGTGCTGTGACAAGAGAGATGTTAGGGTTATGGGACCCTATGGAGACTTTATGGCCATGAAACTCTTTATTGCAAGGTGTTTATTGACTCAACCCTTCTTCCTGAAATTTTCAGTACACAAAAGTGGCTGGCTTATTGATGGTTTATTGTCAATTGAACTTCTGTATTCTTCTGCTGTTTTGTCACAAAGTGTGCACCTTCTTATTTTCACAGAGAAATTAAGTAGATCCATCTTTTAACTTTCTGTTCTGCTGTTCTCCTTTAATATTTTTGTAAAGTCAAACTTTAGTAAAAGGACAACTTTTGTAAAGGACAACTATCAGATTCCAGACTTTATCAACTGTGTGGGTGGTGATTCCACTAACTGACTGACTGAGAAAGGAATATAGGTAGAGAAAGGGAATGACAAGTTTGTCAATTTTAGGTTTGGGGTGTCATTTTTCCGAAGAAAAATTGCAGTAGGCAATTAAGTGTGAAGAAAATTGAAGTTTAATAGGGAATTTTGGGCTGGAGTTATGGATTTTCTTTTCTTTTTTTCTTTTTTAGTTGTAGATGGACACAGTGTCTTTATTTATTTTTCATTTGGTGCTGAGAATAGAATCCAGTGCCCTACATATGACAGGCAAGTCCACCACTGAACTACAACCCTAGCCCAAGTTATGAATTTTCAAGTCAGTTGCAAACATAGGTGATTTAATGCCTCCTGATAATAGATAAAATCATCCAGGGAAATTATTTAGGGCAAGGAAAATAGACTGAAGAAAAATGACTTTCAAAAATAATAAAGGAGTATCCAGGGAGAACAGGAATGAGAAGAAAAGAAAAGGGATGACTTGAAGAAGGGATTGGTCAGGGGCTGGGGATGTAGTAACACGCTCAAGTGGTAACATGCTCGCCTGGCATGAGTGCGGCCCCGGGTTCAATCCTCAGCACCACATACAAACAAAGATGTTGTGTCTGCCGAAAACTAATAAATAAATAAATAAATATTTAAAAAATTCTCTCTCTCTCTTTAAAAAAAAAGAAGGGATTGATCAGTATGAATACTTTAGAAAGGCCATCTAAGATAGGAGTTAAAATAGATGCAGAAGATATATGAATTAGGAGTTCCCTCATGAGAAGAGCAGTTCAAATCGAGACAGACTGAAAGGTGTAGCAATAAGGAATGAGTACAGCTACAAGTAATCAAAACTCAGACAAAGTGGCTTACCTATCTATGCTTATTTTTCTTATATACCATGAAGTCCAGAAGAGGGAGGCTACCTGTGTGCATTCTAGAACTTATTGATATTAGAGTCTTCATTTTTTGCTGTTCTCAAAGACTTTCCTTACAGTCTCAAGCTGGCGGCTGCAACTCCAGACATTGTGTTCATATTCATAGTGGGAAGAAGAGAAAGAAATGAAAAACTTCCCAGAAATACTCATTTTAGTTGACTTCCACTTAGGTCTCACTGGCCATAACGAGACCTAAGCATTCCTATTGGAATGAATGTTGGAAAATGTTCTGACAGAGTGTGTCTGGGCTAGACACATTGCCACCTTGAACAAAATTTGGATTTTCTTCAGCAAGGAAGAGTGCAAGTTAAGTGGGCAGCTGACAATGTGGGCCTATATGGATTGAAAAATGAACAGTAAGTGAGAAAGCGAGGACAGAGCTGGGTATGGTGGTTCATACCTATAATCCCAGAGAATCTGAGGCAGGAGAATCATAAGTTCAAAGACAGCATTTTAATGAGATCCTCAGCCACTTAATAAGACCCTACCTCAAAATAAAATAAAAATTAAGAGGGCTGGGGATGTGGCTCAGTGATAAAGCATCCCAGGACCCCTCAAAAGTGGGGACAGTCTGTGTCCATGGCTCCTTAAAGGTGGCTTAGAAGTGGAGACTAGAGAAGGAAATTGCCAGGTAGAATGTGGGGATGTAGTAGAAGGTTCCCTTTTAGAATGTGAATGGCTTGAGTCATGACAATGTTGATTTGTATTGGAGAGGGTGAAACTGCACAGAGGTGTTCACATTCTGGGGCAGCAACCAGAGATGTGGACTGGGTGAGGGCTGTGCTCTTCTTTTGTAAAGTGTCAGAAGGGAATAATGAATACAGGAGCCTTCTCAGGCAAATCAGTTGCAGGGGAGAACACACAAATAATTTGAGGATCTGGAAACTTTTCCCTTAAAACTCTCCATTGCAAAAGCTATATATGACATACCCAAGGCCAACATCATACTTAATGGAGAAACACTGAAAGCTTTTCCTCTAAAAACAGGAACAAGACAAGGATGTCCACTTTCACCTTTTCTATTCAACATAGTCCTTGAAACTCTAGCCAGAGCAATCAGGCAGGAGAAGGAAATTAATGGGCTACAAATAGGAAAAGAAGAAGTCAAATGATCACTGCTGGCTCATGACATGATCCTATATTTAGAATACCCAAAAAACTCCACCAGAAGACTTCTAGGCTGATAAACAAATTTAGCAAAATAGCCGGATACAAGATTGACCTTAATAAGTGGCTTTCCTATATTCCAATAATGAATCTTCTGAAAAAGATAATTTCCTTCAAAGTAACCTCAAAAAACCCCCAAAATGACAATTTAGGAATAAATCTAACCAAGGAGGTGAAACACCTCTACAATGAAAACTATAGAACATTGAAGAAAGAAATTGAAGAAGACCTTAGAAAATGGAAAGACCTCCCATGTTCTTGGATGGCAGAATTAATATTATCAAAATGGCTATTCTTACCAAAAGTGTTATACAGATTCAATTAAATCCCCATCAAAATTACCAATGATGTTCTTCACAGAACTAGAAAAAAACTGTTCTAAAATTCATTTGGAAAAATAAGAGACCCAGAATAGCCAAAGCAATATTTAGCAAAAAGAGTGATGCTGGAGGCATCATCATAAATAATACAAGACATCAAAATATAGCAAGAGTTATGGTAACCAAAAAGCATGATATTGGCATCAAAACAGACATGAAGACCAATGAAATAGAATAGAAGATACACAGACATTAGAAGATACACAACAAGGACTACGAAGAATTGAAATGGTGAGAGTAGACATCCTTGTCTTGTTCCTGTTTTTAGAGGAAAATTTTTCAGTGTTTCTCCATTAAGTATGATGTTGGCCTTGGGTTTTTGTCATACAAAACTTTTGCAGTGGAGAGTTTTAAGGGAAAAAATAGTTTTTTAACACATAGTACTGGGGAAACTAGAAATCTATATGTAGAAAAATTAAATCTGATCTGCTGATCCTTTTCTCTCACCCTGCACAAAAATCAACACAAAGTGGAGCAAAGACCTAGAAATTAGACCAGAAACTCTGCAACTACTAGAAGAAAATGTAGGCTCAACACTCCAGTGACTACTTTAACAAGACTCCTAAAGTGCAAGAAATACAACCAAGAATCAATAAATGAGATGGCATCACATTGGAAAGCTTCTGCACAGCAAAGGAGTGGGAGATATTTGCCACCTACTCCTCAGATAGAGGATTAATATCTATAATTTGTAAAGAACTCAAAATCTTAACACCAAAAACCCCAATAGTTCAATTAATAAATGGGCTAAAGAACTGAAGAGACACATCTCTAAAGAAAAAATACAAACATATAATAAATATATGGAAAAATGTCTCAACATTCTAGCAGTCAGGGAAATGCTAATCAAAACTCTACTGAGATTTCATCTGACTCCAATCAGAATGGCTATTATCAAGGATACAAATAATAATAAATGATGACAAGAATGTGGGGGGAAAGGTTACGAATATGTTGTTGGTGGGACAACAAATTTGTGCAACCACTCTGGTAGTATGGAGTCTCCTCTGAAAACTAGGAATGAAACCCTCATATGACCTAGCTATCCCACTCCTTGGTGTACACACACACACACATACACACACACACACACACACACACACACATCTCAAAGCTCTAAAATCAGTATACTTTGGTATTCAGCCTGTTTTAGTCAACTTTTTTACTGCTGTGACTAAAAGATCTGACCAGAACAATTGTAGAGGAAGAAAAGTTTGAGGGCTCATGGTTTTAGAGGTCTTAGTTCCATAGACAGCCAGCTCCATTCCTCAGGGCTCAGTGTGAGGCAGAACATCATGGTGGATGAACTTGGCAGAAGAAAGCAGTTCACATGATGATCAGGAAGCAAAGAGAAAGACTCCACTAGCCACATACAAAATATATATCCCAAAGCCATGCTCCCAGTACTTCACCCCCTCCAGTCACATCCCACCTGCCTTCAGTTACCACTCAATTAATCCCACCAGGTGATTAATTCACAGATTGGGTTAAATCTCTCATAACCCAATAATTTCCTCTCTGAACCTTCTTGTGTTGTCTCACCTCTGAACTTTTGGGGGACACCTCACATACATACCATAACACAACCACCTCGGTGTTTTTAGCACAATTCACAATAGTCAAGCTATGGAACAAACCTAGGTGGAGGTCAATAGAGGAATAGATAAAGAAGGTATGATATGTATACACAATGGAGTTTTACTGAGCCATAAAGAAGAATGAAATTATGACATTTGTTGATAAATGGATGGAACTGAAAATATTAAGCTAAGTGAAATAAGGCAGACCCAGAAAGTCAAGGGTCTAATATTTTCTCTCATGTGTGGAAGCTTGGGCAGGGGGCATTCAACTTCATTCTTCCCAATATTGTACAAACGTTAGGAAGTTACCTGGGCCAAATACCTCTGGGTATTCTTTCTGAGAAAAAGTTAAGTTGTGCAAAAAGTAAGTAGAAAAGATCTCACCAGTCCTGAATCATAGCCCTTAATTTCTAGGTGTGAGAGCTGAGATGGGTCAGTTTCTATAGACATGGAACATTTTCTCTCATTGAAATCCCTTTTCACAAAGTGCAACCATAACTTAGAATCAGCTCCTTCAGCAAGCCCAAACCAGGCCTGAGGAGAGCAGAACTTCCTGATATAGTAGGGATGGCATCCAGAAGGTGCATAGTCCCAGGCAGCCTTAAGATGGGCTATGGCTAAATTTCTTTCTATTTCTCATCTCATTATTTTGCTGGGACATTTCCTTGATTCTTGTCTTTCCAATAGGTAATTCTGATTTCAGCTTTGTCTCTTCTGAGTTCAGTCTTTTAAATTGAGTTTCCTTCTCTTCAAATTGCCCCTTTTTTTGTATTAGCCTTTTCTTGTATTATGTGTATAATCTTTTCAAATTTATCTTTGGGTAGTAATAAAAGCTTTAAGAAAAGCTTTTATGTTATTTTATTTTTTGAGAGAGAGAGAGAGAATTTTTAAATATTTATTTATTTTTTCATTTTTGGCAGAGACAACATCTTTGTATGTGGTGCTGAGGATCAAACCCAGGCCACACGCATGCCAGGCCAGCGCACAACCGCTTGAGCCACATCCCCAGCCCAAGATTTTATTTTTTAATCTATGCCTCCATCATCTCTGTTTCCTTTGGTTCATTCTAAATTTCTTCTCTGATACTTTCTCTCATGTTCCTGCTTTTCCTCAAATTTGTGTTATTTCCTGATTATCATTCTGTAAGAATGAAGGACTAGGTCTATCACTGCAGGTAGCTGAAGTAGAGTTTGTCTGTTTGCCTAACAGTCTTCTCTCCTTCCTGGAAAGAGTGAGTATAGGATGAGAGTGGTGGGGTCAATGGCCAACAAGTACCAAACAGGAAGGCTGGAAAAAATATTTTACTTTGGGAATGTAGAACTATGCTCTTGGCCAGAGCTGTCTCTGTATGTACCCCCATGTTTTTTTTTAAAACATTTTTGGAAAGATCTGTAGCTTCTATCAGATCTTGACACCCACTTTGGAACCCACCTCATCAGAGTAATCCACTGTTTTGGAGTGTGGTTATAAGTTTAGTCTGGGGACAAGCAGCCCTATTTCCTGTTGCTTAGTGGATATTGTTATTGGCTAATATTTAATGAGGCAGTGTGAGATACTGTTCTCAATGCTTTCCATACATTTATCTTTTAAAGTAAGTACATTATTATCCACATTTTGCAGATAAGGAGTTGGAGGCACAGAGAGCTCCAGTAATTTGTCCAGAGTTCCTTCTCTAGTTAATAGTTGGAGCAGGGATTTGAGCCAAGATGTTGTAGCTACAGAATGTGTTTTTGGGTACAGAGATGGGATGTGAAGGGCATCATCAATTCTTGCTTTCCATGTAGTTTTTTAAATTAAGTTCCTTGATAGTTCTCCAGGGATTTTCCTCTTCTTTTTGTGTTTTCTTAATTTAGATTTAGAAATTCTCTGTATTAACTTTTATCTCAGGAGCAGATTCTATCATGTATATATTGTTCGGCTCTTTTCTCAGCTCTCTTGATTCCATATGCTCACTGTCTTCTAGGAATTTCTCACCATTTATGTTCTGTTACTGGCACCCTTTCTGGTTTTTCAGCCCTGTTATGGGTATATATGTCAATATATATTTAGAAATTTACTTAAAGGCATTTGGAACAGCAGAGGAGGGTACATGCATTTGACGCACCATCTTGATTCTGTGTCTGCAGTATTTACTTATGCATTTTAACTATTTATTCATGATAGGATTAATTATTTTTTTAGCATGGTGCTGTAATGATTAAATTCGAAGTGGTATTTGTGATTCAGGGGATTCAGTCACAATATAGTAGCCCCTGAGCTTTTTATTCTTTTGAGCATAGATTATTAGATCCTGTATAGTTTAGTTGCAATTGCACTGAACAGAGACTTCCAGATGTGGATAATCAGATATGCATTGCTTGTTAGACTTCTTTCTAGACAAATAAATCAGGAAAATTACAATGTCTTATACATATTGCAAACATTGAATGCAAGGTTAATGGAAGGGATACTTAAATGTTTTTTAAATTGAATAAATGCATACAGGGAAGTGAGAGACCCATAGTGTAAAACTTAACATATTTAAACAAATGCTGTATCCATGCAACCAGTTCAAAATATGGGATACCAGCACCTCAGGTGGCTCCCTTATAAACTTACCTTAAAGATAACCACTATTGCTAGGCTCAGTGGCACACATCTATAATCCCAGAAACTTGACAGGCTGTGGCAAGTTCAAGGCAAGCTTCAGCAACTCAGATACTGTATCAAAATTTGAAAAATGGAAAGGGCTGAGGATGTAGTTCAGTGGTATAGTGCCCCTGCATTCAGTCCCTAGCTCCCACCCCCATACACTGACTTCTATCACCATAGATGACTTTTTCTTATTTTTGATTTTCCATGAATGGAATAATACAGTGTCCTCTTTATTTTTGAACTTTATTTCATTAGAATCACATAACATGTGCTTCTTTCATTCAATATTATATCTGAAATTTACCCTTATAGTTACATAGTTGCATGTCATATCATTCTTTTAAATTACCACAGTATTTGTGTTTTAGAAATAGCTGCAATATATTTATTCATTTTTTCTTCTGATGGGTATTTGAGTTGCTTCCAATTTTTGGTTCTTATAAATAATGCTGCATATACATGAATTTTGGTGCACAAATGTAGTAAGTTCTGCTGGGAATTTACCTATGAATGGAATTACTCAGTTATAGGGTATCTCTTTTTACATTTAGCCTTTGTAAAATTGCTGAACTGTTTTCCAAAATATTTATATCAATGTATTCTCTTAATAATGTGTGAAGTGCTCTATTTTTTCCACTAATTCTTGGAAACATTTATATTGTTGTTGTTGTTGTTTTAAAATAATTTTAGTCATTCTGTAGATGCATCTCATTGTGGTTTAATTTGCATTTCTATGATGATAATAGGTGAAAATATTTTCATATGCTAATGGCCATTTTTGATATTGTCTTAGTGCATTTGGGTTGCTACAACAAAAATATCAATAGAGTGGTTTAAGCAACAGCCATCTCTTTCTCAAAGTTTTAGAGACTATGGAGTCCAAGATTAAGGCAGATCTGATGTCTGGTGAGGGTCTGCTTCATGGTTCTCAGATGGCTGTCTTCTCTCTGTGTCCTCACACGATGACTTTAATGAGGGCACTAATCCCTTATGACCTAATCAACTGCCAAGGACCCCACCTCCTAGTACTATTATATGGAGGATTAGGATATCAACATATGTTTTTTTTTTGTTTTGTTTTGTTTTTTACTATACTGAGAGTTAAACTCAGGACCTTGTGCATCAAGGCAAGTGCTCTGCCACTTAATTATACCCTTGGTTGTATATCAATGCTGATAACCTTGACACAACAGGGATTGAAAGGATTTAAGAATACACTTCAGGATTTACGAGGTCAGGTCTCTAGATTTTTAGGCCTTCAGAGACTAACTAAAATCCCAGGGTGTTTACCAAGGTATCTCCTTATCAGGCTACTCTAAACTCCAGAGTTTAAACACTTGATCACTGTGATAGTGCAAAAAACTCTCAAGTCTTTAACCTTTAAGCAGCATCTTTGTTCTGGTTTCCTCAGTGTCTTGCTTGGTGTATAGGCAAGGAATTGTCAAAAGCCTCGAGAGGAAATTGAAACATAGCCTGTCAGGCTTACTTCTTTATGTTTCTCTTTTTTTCCCCAGAAATTTGGCCTCATTTATATCCTGGTTTCCTTGGTTACAGTGCATTCTGCTTTTCCTTTCACACAGTGTAGTGAGACTACTGCAAGTTCCAGTCTGCAGCTTTCTGCTCAGACTTTCTGTTCCATGTTTCAAGACAGAAAATTCTTCAAAGAGAAAAAGCAACTTAAAAATATATAGCTTTCCTCAGCACATTACTTTTTCTCCTTGGTCCCTTGGATCCTGGCTGCCTTGGTGTTCTGATGCTCTTAGAGATTTTTAAAATACATATATTTTTAGTTGTAGATGAACACAATACCTTTACTTTATTTATTTTTATTTTTATGTGGTACAGAGGCTCAAACCCAGTGCCTCATACCTGGTAGGCAAGCATTCTACCACTGAGCTATAGCCCCAGCCCCCTCTCAAGAGATATTTTTTAAAGGAAAAAAAAAATATTTTGGACTTACAGAAAAGTTAAAACAATAGCAGAGACCTTTATACAACTTCCACCCATCTTTCCTTAATGTTAACAACTTACAAATAACCTTGATTATTTGTTCTTAAAATTGAGTATTGCCATATTCTCTGAGCAGATAAAAGCAGAGCATGGCTGCTGATTGGTTGAAAGAAAAAACAAAGGAGTCAGTAGAGAGGGTGAACATTTTGGCGCAGGGCTTCTCAAAGTGTGTTCCTCAGAATATTGCTACTTGGAGATTTGTCTTCATTTTAGACATTTCACATGACTATTATGGTTTGGATCTGTAATGCTCTCCAGAAAGCTAATGTATTAGGCAAAACAGGAATTTTCAGAGGTGAAATGATTAGCCTGTGAGAGCTCTAACCTAGTCAGTAGATTAATCCATTTTATGGATTAATAATCTGATTGTACTACCAGGTGATAACTGTAGGCAGGTGTATGGCTGGAGGAAGTGGGTCACTGGGGGTGTGTCCTTGGATTATATGTTGTCCCTGACTCCTTTCTTGCTCTCTCTGTGCTTCCTGACTACCATGAGCTGAGAAGCTTTTCTCTACCATGCCTTTCCACCATGATCTGCCTCATCTGCAATGGACTGAACCTCTCAAACTGTGAGCCCCAAATAGATTTTTTTCCCTCCTCTAAGTTGTCCTTGACAGGTCTTTTGGTCACAGTGATGAAATCTGACTAATACACGTGACCAAATAATTGTGGGCCATTTTATACATGCCCCCTTGGAAATCCAGAGGTGCCTATTAGCATTTTAAAGCCTTTGAAAAAATTTTGCCTCCTCCTCCTCTTCCTCCTCCTTCTCCCCCTCCTTTCCATCTCCTCCTCTTCCTCCTCCCCCTTCCTCCTTCCTCTTCCTCTCTTCTTCTTTTTAAAAGAAGTCTAATTTTGTTTCCCCTGTGTTTCCAAACTTATGTGCACAAGAATTGTTTTCTTTTTAACTGACTCTTACATACTGTAGAACTATTGTTTTTTTGTGTACTTATATGCAAAAATACTATTTTGGAGTAATTTCTAAAATCCTGAGTTATAAATTTTGCTTTTTTACATTTTCTCGTAGGTTGGGCTTTCTTGATGTTTAATTTCTTTCTTGATAAAAGGGAAGAAGATGGAGAAGCCCGGGTTTCTTTGAAACAGATATTTGCACAAGAAGATGGCCAAGGCTTTATAAACTATAAACACCAAAACCTCACAACAGCTAGATGAAAAAAACAAATGCAAAACTTCATGTTACCCAAGAAAATTTCTTTTATAATTTGTCACTTCTCTCTTGTAATCTTTGAAAAAAAATTGGTTTTGGTTTTGTTTCCTATTAGTTATACATTTATTGCCACCAAGTATATGTTGAATGAGGATTTTTATCTCTCACTCCATTATTAGTTAGTACATAATTCTAAAGTTTTGTGCCTATACTTTTTTTACTGTTGATTCTTAATATAATTATATTATTAAAAAAAACAACAAAACCAAACACACGTTCTTATAGTATTAATAGCTTTTGTGCCTCAGTACATGTCAGCTTTTGTAATGTTCTCTCTTGTATTTGCAAAGAAAATACATTTTCTGTCTATTGAATAGTGGGATATATATGTATATGGGCATATTTTGTCGGGGTTATTATTCTGGGCATTTGAGTCATCGATATCCCTTTCAATTTTTTTATCATGTTTGATATGTTGGTTTTCTGATGAGTTGTATTAATTCTGGTACAGTTGTGAATTGGTCAGTTTTAAAATTTCAGATTTTTAAAGACCTTTTATAAGTTTATTGTTTTTTATCATCAACATTTTTATTGGTGCATTCTAGTTATACATAATAATATAACTATTTTGTAGTTGTACATGATGGTGAGATTTATATACAATATAACAATATGATTTAGCCAATATCACTCCCCAGCACTTCCTCCTTTCCCTCCTCCCACTCCCTTGTCCCTTTCTTTTATTCTGATGATTCCTTTTTTTCATGAGATCCATCCCCTCATTTTCTTTTCCATTTCCTCTCAAGCTTCTACATATGAGAGAAAACACAGGAACCTTGACCTTAGTTTGACTTATTTTGCTTAACATAAAGCTCTCAAGTTCCATTCATTTTCCTGCAAATGCCATAGTTCATCATCTTTATGGTTGTATAAAACTCTATTGTGTGTATATATATACCACATTTTCTTTTTTCATTCATGCATTGATGGACACCTTGTCTGATTCCATAGTTAGGCTATTGTGAATTGTGCTGCTACATGGGTATGCATGTATCAACTATAGTGTGATGACTTTAATTCTTTAGGGTAAATACTGAAGTAGTATAGCTGGGCCATATGCTGGTTTTATTCCTGATCTTCTGAGGTACTTCCATACTGATTTCCATCATGGTCATACTAATTTATAACCCATGAACGGTGTAACTGTTCCTTTTCCTCCACATCCTCTCCAGCATTTATTATTGTTTGTATTCTTGATGGCTGCCATTATGACTGGAATGAAGTGGAATCTCAGTATAGTTTTGATTTGCATTTACCTAATTGCTAATGATGTTGAGCATCTTTTCATACATTTATTGGCTGTTTGTATTTCTTCTTTTGAGAAGTATCTGTTTAGTTCATTTGCCCTTTTATTATTATTATTATTATTATTTAGTTCTGAGTATTAATCCTCTGTTAGAAAAATAGTAACAATTTTCTCCCGTTCCATAGACTCTTCACATTCTTTTCTCCTTTGCCGTGCAGGATTTTTTAAAAATCGGATACCATTCCATTTATTAACTCTTGGCATTATTTCCTGAGCTTTGGGATTAGCAAAGTTGTTGCCTATGCCTATCTGCTGGAGTGTTGACCCTACCTTTTCTTCTAGGAATTATATAGTTTCTGGTTGAATTCCTAGGACTTTGTTCCATTTTGAATTGATTTTTGTGCAGGGTGAGAGATAAGAATCTAGTTTCATTCTTCTACAAATGGATAATGTTTTCCTGTCACCATTTGTTAAAAAGGCTATCTTTTCTCCAGTGTATATTTTTGGCACCTTTGTCAAGGATCTAGAAGACTGTAAATGTGTGGCTTTGTTCCTCTGCCTATTTTTCTGTACCATTGGTCTATGTATCTGTTTTTATGCCAGTACCACGGAGTTTTTGTTACTATGGCTCTGTAGTGTAGTTTGAAATCACGTATTGTGATGTGTCCAGCTTTGCTTTTTTGGCTTACAATTGCTTTGGTTATTCTGGTCTTTTATTCTTCCAATGAATTTCTGGTCCATTTTTTCTAGTTCTGTGAAGAATGTCATTGGTATTTTGATGGGGTCAATATTTCAGTTTTTGGTTAATTTATTTTGGACATCATGATGTTGGTAGATGCAATATCATTAAAACATCATTTAGTGTGGATTGCTTCTTTTATTATTAGCCTGAGTATCCTATTAATACTTTGTCTTATGAAAGTATTTCTTGTCAAATATTATTATTATAGGCTTTATTCTGACTAATATTTCTTTACTATGTATATTTTATGTATTTATTTTTAATTTATGTGTTTTGCTTTAGTTATGACTCTAGATCTTAAAAAATTCACTTTATTAATTTATCTTTTAATGTTACACTTAATCCATTCACATAATTACTGATTCGGACTTATTATTGCTATCTTATTTTATTTTTTGGTTTCTATTTATTTAAATAATATTTTCCATCTGAACCCTTTTTCCTGATTTCCTTTGGATTGGCAAACACAGGTTTTTCACCAGTGTTCTGGTATGGATATTATTACAACATCCATAGCATTATATGTAATTTACAGTTTTGTGCTTTTAATGGTTACCATTAATTAAATAACATATATGTTTCTTATATGTTATTTTAACAATATCTCACATCATTCCCATTTCTCACCTCCTTCTGAACACACATGAACTTTAATGTGTTCAAAAATTCCTTGAACACCTTTCCTCTTCCCTACCTTATTATTGTTAAGATTTTAGTTTTGCCTTTGTATAAATTCAGACATTTTAGTTTTTGTGTGCTTGTTTGTTTTTAGTTAGTAGTTAATTACCAATCTTACCATTATTTCTAGTGATCCATACTTTTCCTCTTACTTCAATTTTATTTCCTTGGTGCACTTTAGCATTACTTTTTTATTTTTCATTATGTTAGTGCTGTTTTCATTTTTTTAAGGGAAAAAAATACACAAGAAATATTGATTCAATTAGCAAAGCCAAACAAACCATGGGATTGTAAATGAGAATGAATTTACACAGAGCTTCTTAGACCTTCTATCTGCCAAAATATGCCTTCAAGTGGAGGCAGCCCTGTGCCTGAGCATTGGAGGGTAATTCAAAAGATGCCCCAAGTTTCCCTTAATAAGAAATCTCTCCTCTGCTTCTTCCTAGTACCTGAAATTCTTAAGACTTACATTCTACTTTAAGAACTTTAATTGTGTCTTAATTCCTCCCTCCCTCTGGTACTGGGGATTGAACTCAGAGCCTTATACATACTAAGCAAGTGTTTTACCATTGAGCTACATTTGTAACCCCTTCCCCCCTTTATTTCCCTTTATTTTAAAATGAGACAGTTGCCCAGGCTGGCCTCAAACTTTCTTTTTTTTCTTTTTTAGAATATTTTTTATTTGTTTTAATTAGTTACACATGACAGTACAATGATCTTGACATATCATACATTTGAATCAGATGGGGTATAATTTCTCGTTTTTTCTGAGTGTACAGGTTGCAGAATCACATTGGTCATGCAGTCACGTATATACACACAGCAATAATAATGTCTATTTTATTCTGTTGTCCTTCCTTTCCCCCTTTCCCCATCCCTCCCCTCCCATCACTTCTCTCTACCCAATCTAATGTGACACACTCCCTTTTTTTTCCTCACATCGTCATACATGTATCCTGTATAATGATGAGGGTCTCCTTCCATCTTCTGTGCAATTCCCCTTCTCCCTCCCTTTCCCTTCCATCTTTCTTCCCTATTTAGTGATAATCTTCTTCCCATGCTCTTCTTCTCTTCCCAATTTTGAGTCATCCCCCCTTATATCAGAGAAGACATTCAGCATTTGTTTTTTGGGGATTGGCTAACTTCACTTAGCATAATCTGCTCTAATGCCATCCATTTCCCTCAAATGCCATGATCTTGTTATTTTTTAGTGCTAATATTCCATTGTGTATATATATAACATTTTTTAAAATCCATTCATCATTGAAGGGCATTTAGGTTGGTTCCACAGTCTAGCTATTGTGAATTTTGCTACTATAAACATTGATGTGGCTGTGTCCCTGTAGTATGCTGTTTTTAGGTCTTTTGGATGTAGTCTGAGAAGAGGAATAGCTGGGTCAAATGGTGGTTCCATTCCCAGATCTCCAAGGAATCTCCATACTGCTTTCCAAATTGGCTGCACCAATTTGCAGTCCCACCAGCAATGTATGAGTGTACCTTTTTCCCTGCATCCTCGCCAGCACTTGTTGTTTGACTTCATAATGGCTGCCATTCTTACTGGAGTGAGATGGTATCTTAGAGTAGTTTTAATTTGCATTTCTCTGATTGCTAGAGATGGTGAGCATTTTTTCGTGTATTTGTTGATTGATTGTAATATCCTCTTCTGGGAAGTGTATGTTCAGGTCCTTGGCCCATTTGTTGATTGGGTTATTTGTTTTTTTGTTATTTAACTTTTGAGTTCTTTTTGTATGCCCTTGAGATTAGAGCTGTATCTGATGTGTGAGGGATAAAAATTTGTTCTCAGGATGTAGGCTACCTATTCACCTCACATATTATTTCTCTTGCTGAGAAAAAACTTTTAAGTTTGAATTAGTCCCATTTGTTGATTCTTGGTTTTAACTCTTGTGCTATAGGTGTCTTATTAAGGAATTTGGGGCCTGCCCCCACGTGATGAAGATTAGGGCCAACTTTATCTTCTATTAGATGCAGAGTCTCTGGTTTGATTCCTAGATCCTTGATCCATTTTTGAGTTAACTTTTGTGCAGGGTGAGAGAAAGGGATTCAATTTCATTTTGTTGCATATGGATTTCCAGTTTTCCCAGCACCATTTGTTGAAGATGCTATCCTTTCTCCATTGCATGCTTTTAGCACCTTTGTCTAATATAAGGTATGTAATTTTTTGGGTTAGTCTCTGTGTCCTCTATTCTGTACCATTGGTCTTCCAGCCTGTTTGGTGCCAGTACCGTGCTGTTTTTGTTACTATTGCTCTGTAGTATAGTTTAAGATCTGGTATAGCAATACCACCTGTTTCACTCTTCCTGCTTAGAATTGCTTTATTATTCTGGGTCTCTTATTTTTCCAGATGAATTTCATAATTGCTTTTTCTATTTCTTCGAGGAATGCCATTGGGATTTTGATTGGAATCTCATTGAATCTGTAAAGTGCTTTTGGTAATATAGCCATTTTAATAATATTAATTCTGCCTATCCATGAGCAAGGTATAACTTTCCATCTTCTAAGGTCTTCTTCTATTTCTCTCTTTAGGGTACTGTAGTTTTCATTGTATAGATCTTTCACCTCTTTTGTTAAATTGATTACCAAGTATCTTATTTTATTTTTTTGAGGATATTGTGAATGGGGTAGTTTTCCTCATTTCCATTTCAGAGGATTAGCATTACTTTTGTTAGAGACTTATATGTCTTTATATGTCTGAATATGTCTTTATTTTATTCTCTCTCTTAGAGAAGGAGACATAAAATTCAAGGTTTCTATTTACTAGTTCTTAGCTTTTTGAAATTTTTAATTTCCATGAATTATTTTGTTTCTAAGATTTATAATTTTTAAAATATATATTTTTAAAAAATTTGTCCTTTTGTATGTTTGATTACTATTTATTTACTATGAATCTGAAAGATTATTATTTACTATTAGAATACTATAAGTAGAAGTTATCCCTCCATTAATCCATTTTGTTAATCCTAAACATAACTTTGCCATCTTCTTTTCTTTTATAAAGTTATTTTCATTAGGAGGGAATTCACATTGTGTTATATGATTTTTGTTGTCTCTCCCTTGGTATTGTATTTTGTATCCTTGTGTGTTAGAATTTAGATCTAGGATGGATTTTAACTTGGAGAGTTATCTTTTTGGTCTTTAGGCCCTCTAGTGATTCTACTTTCTTACACTTGGCTTTCTGAGGCTCTTACATAGAACGATGACCTCTTCTGTGGTGATATTGTAGACATTTGGATCTATCCACATAGCTGAGGGATGAGTGACTTGATTGATTCAATCCCCTTTTTCTTGAAGATTGCCAAATTTGGTAGCATCAGGCTATGATTTGTATCTGGATTGTTTTTCCCAGCCTCACCTTCCTTCGTCTCCCCTGCCCTTAAGCAGAGCTTGGGTCCAGACTCTCATCTCATTGAGCATTTATAGACCCCTGTTCACCCAATAAGAACCAGATTGCTGGCTACCATTGCCAATGTGCAGACAAGAAGCCCAAGAAACCTGCATTTCACCCTTGCTCACCCTGGATCGTTTTCAGGTCAAAAGGTTATTTTGTTTCTGAGCATTACTTATTTTTCCTATTTTATTTTTTTGATATTTAATCTATCATTTCTATGTGTCTAGAGTATAGGGAGTGCATCAAATTTGAATTTACATAGTTGTCTTTTAAAAATTTTTATTCTATTTGTTATATATGACAGCAGAATGCATTTCAATTCATATCACACATATATAGCACAATTTTTCATATCTCTGGTTATATACAACATAGAGTCACACCATTTGTGTCTTCATACATGTACTTAGAGTAATGATGTCCATCTCATTTTACTGCCTTTTCTACCCCCATGGCCTCTCCCTTCCCCTCCCTCCCCTTTGCCCTATCTAGAGTTTGTCTATTCCTCCCATGCTCCCCCCATCCCTATTATGAATCAGCATCCTTATATCAGAGAAAACATTAGGCATTTGTTTTTGTGGGGGATTGGCTTATTTCACTTAGTATTACATTCTCCCTCTAACTCCTTCCATTTACCTGTAAATGCTGTGATTTTATTCTCTTTTATTGCTGAGTACTCTTCCATTGTGTATATATACACATTTTCTTTATCCATTCATCTACTGAAGGGATCTATGTTGGTTCCACAGTTTAGCTATTGTGAATTGTGCTGCTATAAGCATTGACGTGGCTGTGTCCCTGTAGTGTGCTGTTTTAAAGTCCTTTGGGTATACTCCAGGGAGTGAGATAGCTGGGCCAAATAGTGGTTTCATTTCCAGTTTACCAAGGAATCTCCATACTGCTGTCCATATTGGCTGCACCAATTTGCAGTCCCACAAGAAATGTATGAGTGTGCCTCTTCCCCTACATCCTCACCAAACTTATTATTGTTTGTCCTCTTAATAGCTGCCATTCTGACTGGAGTGAGATGAAATCTCAGAGTAGTTTTGATTTGCATTTCTCTAATTGCTAGAGATGTTGAACATTTTTTCATATTTTTGTTGATTGATTGTATATCCTCTTCTGAGAAGTGTCTGCTCAGTTCCTTGGCCCATTTATTGATTGGATTATTTGTTTTTGGTTTTTTTTTGGTGTTAAGATTTTTGTGTTCTTTATATATCCTAGAGATTAGTGCTCTGGTGTGTGTGTGGTAAAGATTTGCTCCCATTCATTCTTTTGGCTCTCTATTCACCTCACTGATTGTTTCTTTTGCTGAGAAGAAAGGATTTTTTTTTAATCCATCCCATTTATTGATTCTTGATTTTAATTCTTGCACTATAGGAGTCTTATTAAGGAAGTCAGGGCCTAATCCTGCATGATCGAGATTTGGGCCTACTTTTTCTTCTATTAGGCATAGAATCTCTGGTTTAATTCCTAGGTCCTTGATCCACTTTGAGTTGAGTTTTGTGCATGGTGAGTGATAGGGGTTTAATTTCATTTTGTTGCATATGGATTTCCAGTTTTTCCAGCACCATTTGTTGAAGAGGCTATCTTTTCTCTAATGTATGTTTTGGCACCTTTTTCTAATATAAGATAACTGTAATTATGTGGGTTTGTCTCTGTGTCCTCTATTTTGTACCATTGATCTACAAGTCTATTTTGGTGCCAATACCATGCTGTTTTTGTTATTATTGCTCTGTAGTATAGTTTAAGGTCTGGTATAGTGATGCCACCTGCTTCACTCTTGCTAAGGATTGCTTTAGCTATTCTGGGTCTCTTATTTTTCCAGATGAATTTCATGATTGCTTTTTCTATTTCTATGAGAAATGTCATTGGAATGTTGATTGAAATTGCATTAAATCTGCATAGTGTTTTTGGTATGGTCATTTTTGACAATATTAATTCTGCCTATCCAAGAACAAGGGAGATCTTTCCATCTTCTAAGTTTTTCTTTAATTTATTTCTTTAGCATTCTGTAGTTTTCATTGTAGAGGTCTTTCACCTCTTTTGTTAAGTTGATTCCCAAGTATTTTATTTTTTTGAGGCTATTGTAAATGGGGTAGTTTTCCTTTTAGAGGATTTGTCACTGATATACAGAAATGCCTTTGATTTATGGGTGTTGATTTTATATCCTTCTACTTTGCTGAATTCATTTATTAATTCTAGAGGTTTTCTGGTGGAATTTTTTTTTGTCTTCTAGGTATAGAATCATACTGTCAGCAAATAATGCTAATTTGAGTTCTTCTTTTGCTTTATCTATATCCCTCTAATTTATTTCATCTGCCCAATTGCTCTGGCTAGTGTTTCAAGAACCATATTAAATAGAAGTGGTGAAAGAGGGTATCCCTGTATTTTTGCAGTTTTTAGAGGGAATGCTTTCAATTTTTCTCCATTTAAAATGATGTTGGCCTGGGGCTTAGCATAGATAGCTTTTACAATGTTGAGATATGTTCCTGTTATCCCTAGTTTTTCTAGTGTTTTGAACATGAAGGGTGCTGTTATTTTGTCAAATGCTTTTTTTGCATCTATTGAGATGATCGTATGATTCTTAAAGATAAGTCTATTGATGTGATGAGTTACATTTATTGATTTCCACATGTTGAACGAACCTTGCATCCCTGGGATAAACCCCACTTGATCATAGTACACTATCTTTTTGATATGTTTTTGTATTTAATTTGCCAGAATTTTATTGAGAATATTTGCATCTATGTTCATTAGAGATATTGGTCTGAAGTTTTCTTTCTTTTCTTTTCTTTTTGTTTCTTTTCTTATCTTTTCTTTTCTTTTCTTTTTTTTTTTTGATGTGTTTTGCCAGGTTTTGGAATCAGCGTGATTTTGGCCTCATAGAATGAGTATCTGTGTATCCATCTGGTCCCGGGCTTTCCTTGGTTGGTAGGCTTCTGATGGTGTCTTCTATTTCATTGCATGAAATTGATCTGTTTAAAATGTGTACATCATCCTGATTCAGTTTGGGCACATCATATGACTCTAGAAATTTGTGGATGCCCCTGACTTCAATCTCCAGTAATAAAATAGATGAATGAATGAATGTATGAATGAATGAATGAATAAATAAATAAATAAAAGCTACATATCAGTGGAGAATTTAGGAAAATTAAAAAAAACAAAAATAAAAATAAAAGATCCTAACCCTTACCTGACTCCTGCTTAAAAATGAACCCTATATTATCTCTTTCCGAACAAGAAAGGAGTATTGATCTCACTTGTTTCTGTTCTTGAAACTAGAAACACCCTCTTTCTATGAGGTGCTCTGCCTTTTGAAAACAGAACAAATTTAACCTGAACAGATGAGAACTACTGATTCAGATTTAAGAGGTTTCAGGTGTATTTTCAACTTAGTATTTAAAAACAGGAATCTGTATCTGGGCTTCTGTGGTTCAGAGAGCAAGAGGAAATGATGGGCAATGGTGTCAATCATCTTTTGCTGCATAACACACTATCCTAAAGCATGGTGACTAAAAGCAAAAGTCATTTATTTAGTGCAGGGTTCTGTAGGTGAGTAATTTGGGCTGGGTGCACTGGGTAGATCTGCTGGCACAGCTGATCTTGACTCCACTTGCTCACCTGTTGGCTGACAGCTGCCAGGTGAACTGGGGGTTTGATGATCTGAGATGGCTCTGTTGGGATGGTTTATCTCTGCCCCATGTGGTCTTTCACGTTCCCTCAGCTAGCCCACTCACAGAGAGAGTGAGCAGAAATATCTATGTTTCTTTCTAGCTCTAAAGTTTAAAGTCTAAACTCAATATACATATGGTGTGGCTTACACTCCATTGTATTGGCTAAAGCAAGTTGACGATGGACTCTCTCAGTGGGGGGAGTTTCAAAGTATTGTGGTTATTTTTACAATCTACTTGTGGCAACAAAATGTGAAGGGAAAGGTTTTGTAACTTTTATTAGATTCTCAGAATATGACCTCTGAAGTTAAAGTATTTCAGATTATTTCACTCCTGAACTACAACAGCAAAAATGTTTAAAACATTGCTCGGGTGAGCTGGGACTGTGGTTCAGTGGCAGTGCACTTTGCCTGGCATATGTGAGGCACTGATTCGATTCTCAGCATCCCATGTAAATAACTAAAATAAAGGTCTATCAACAACTAAAACAAATATTTTTTTTTCTCTTCATCAGTCTTCCAAGCTGGAGGTATTTTTTTATTGGTTGTTCAAAACATTACAAAGCTCATGACATATCATCTTTCATACATTTGATTCAAGTGGGTTATGAACTCCCATTTTTACCCCAAATACAAATTGCAGAATCACATCAGTTACACATTCACATTTTTACATAATGCCATATTAGTGACTGTTGTATTCTGCTACCTTTCCTATCCCCTACTATCCCCCCTTGCCGCAGTCTGGCTGGGCACAAATCACGAGCCACTGAAGCAGGAACAAATTTTATTTTTTCTACTGCAAGAAAAAACCTCACACACACTCCTGGGGAATCCTCCCGAAAGCCACGAGGCTCCTCCAGTAACCCCCAGCCGGAAATATCTCCCCGGGAAACCCTCCTCCTGCCCTTCGCCAACCAATGGGAACTCCCGGGGAATCCCCGTGAGAACTAAAAATAGCGCGAGAACTCAAAATTAGCGCTAGAACTCAAAAGTAGCGGCAGAGGCGGATATTAACGCCTTGCCTGTCAATCAATACTGTTGGCAAAATGCCAGGGGCCATACAGACTCGGCTGTGGCTCTCAGCACCCCCTCCCCTCCCCTCCCATCTACCCTCTCTACCTCATCTGCTGTTGTTCAATTCTCTCCCTTGTTTCCCCCCCTTTCCCCTCCCAACCTCTTATATGTAATTTTGTGTAATATTGAGGGTCTCCTTCCATTTCCATACAATTTCCCTTCTCTCTCCCTTTCCCTCCCACCACTTGTCTCTGTTTAATGTTAATCTTTTCCTCATGCTGTTCCTCCCTGCTCTGTTCTTAGTTGCTCTCCTTATATCAAAGAAGACATTTGGCATTTGTTTTTTAAGGATTGGCTAGCTTCACTTAGCATAATCTGTTCTAATGCCATCCATTTCCCTGCAAATTCCATGATCTTGTCATTTTTTAGTGCTGTGTAATACTCCATTGTGTATAAATGCCACATTTTTTTAATCCATTCATCTATTGAAGTGCATCTAGGTTGGTTCCACAGTCTAGCTATTGTGAATTGTGCTGCTATGATCATTGATGTGGCAGTATCCCTATAGTACGCTCTCTAAAACAAATATTAAAAACAACAACAACAAATATTGCTTTGTGTATGACAATGAGATTCTTGCTGATTCCCACTGAAGGTCATATCTTGACCTGAAAAATATCAAGATCATCTAGTGTATCAGTTAACTTCTGAGGAATAAACCATCCCGGAACTTACGGTTTAAAACAATACCATTTATCATGCTTATGATTCTATGGATCAGATGAGGCTGGTCCAGCTGGACTCTGTCATGTGCAGGCTGGCCAGCTGATGGCTCCCATCCTGGGATGGGATGGTTGTGTGATGAGTGCCAGGCCACTTCTCTCTCATGAACAGATTGGTCAGGGCTGGTTCACAGCATGGCAGCAGAGTTTCAAAGGAGCAAGTAGAAGCATACCAAGTTTCCTTGGGCCTAGCTAGGAGGTATCAACACAAGGCACAGGCCCAACCCAGATAGCAGAGGAGAGCAGCTCTAGGGAGGATGGAGAGCCCTGGCCATTCCTGTGATCTTCCATATACACTCTTCAAGAAAATTCTTATCATACCTCAAATTTAAGTTAGACACCATCTCCATTTATTTCCCCCTCTATTAAATAGTTATACTCTGTGTGCAATAGTAGTAGTGCACATAGTAGGAGAAACCAAACTTGCCTTTAAAACAACCTACAATCCTTTCACCTATCACTGGCACTCCCTATTTTTTGTGTTTATATTAATATTTTAAAGGCATAAACAAATAATTTTGATGTAATTTTTTAAAGAAAATGATTAAACATATTTTCTTCCTCCAATTCATCCTCCTTGTTCTTTAATCCAATCCCACTGGGGCCAGAGTTGCCTTTCTAAAAGGGTTCTCTAACTACATTGTGCTTTATGAGGAATCTTTAGGGACTTCTTAATCACATCCTTCAGCTTTCGATGGTATGATCTGGCCTCTGTCTAGTGTTCAAATTTTATTTTCCTCCATTCTTCTTTGAGCACTAATTTGGACAGTTCAACTGAATTCTTGCTGTTTCTTGAACACATTTGCCTGACACTAGTGCTTCTCAATTGTCTGAAGGCATTTTTGGTTACCACAATGGTGTGTGTGTGTGTGTGTGTGCTACTTGCATTTAGTGGGTGGAGACCGGGGTTGCTGCTAAACATCTTACAGTGTACAGCATAGCCCCCACAACAGAGAATTATCAGGTCCAAATATCAGCAGCACCAGGGCTGAGAAAACCACCCTACTCACCCCTGTTTCTGATTCATTTCTTCCATTCTGCCTCATCCTATAATGCCTTTCCTTCACTGCTGCATATTGAAATGTCCCCTGTCCTTAAAAAGCCAGCTCAAATGCCAAATGTTCTAAGAAACGGGTCTGGATGACTCACCGCCGGTGCCGTGGGCTTCAGAGTACTTTCTGTACATCACTGAAGTGCCTACCACTTAGCATGTTAATTATAATTTGAGTCTAGTACTATTATTTTAAATTGTTCTTGTCCCCCCTTGGAGTTTAGTTGAATGTTAGTGCAGTAATTCTTTTGCTGAACTGCTTATTTCTGGATGACAAAGCTCCTATTTTGTCTTTCTTCATATTGGAGCACCTGTGTACTATGTGCTTTATACACAGCAGGTGTCTAATAAGTCAAGACCAACAAGTAAGAAACATGTCTTCATGTGCCCTTAGATATAGTTATTCTTCCAGCAATTTTCATGAAGACTTAGATTTTAAAAACTAAACAAGTTAGAGTTTTCTTTTTGTTTTTAATAAATTAGGTAAAAAACTACGATAATTTTTATACAATGCACTTGTGTTTATTTCTGCAGCTGTTTAGTGAAAAAATAAGTGGTGCCGAAGGAACGAAGTTAGATGATGAATTTTTGGACATGGAAAGGGTAAGAGAGCATTTTTTTCACTTGTATTTCTGTTTGGTTGTTTTTTCACATTGAAAAAATATATATATATGTAAAAAAATATATATATATATATGTATGTATTTTAGTTATAGGTGGACACAATATCTTTATTTTATTTTTATGTGGTGCTGAGGCTTGAACCCAGTGCCTCATGCATGCTAGACGAGTGCTCTACCTCTGAGCCACAACCCCAAACCCCTTCCACATTTTTATTGGTACATTATAGTTGTACATAACAATGGAGTTGTTGTTCTATATTTGTACACACACAATATAACAATATAATTTGGCAAGTATTACTCCCCAGCACTTCTTCCCTTCCTCCCCATTTTCCATGTCCTAGACTCTTTCCACTACTGATCTCCCTTTTATTTTTCATGAGATCTTCCCCTCCAACTTCATTTTCCTTTTTCCTCTTTAGCTTCCACATATGAGAGAAAACATATGACCCTTGACCTTCTGAGTTTGGCTTATTTCGCTTACCATAACGCTCTCAAGTTCTATTCATTTTCCTGAAAATGATATAACTTCATTTTTTATAGCTGAATAAAACTCCATGTGTATATATACTGCATTTTCTTTATTTATTCATCCATTGATGGACACCTAGTCTGGTTCCATAGTTTGGCTATTCTGAATTGTGCATAAACATGATTATGGTTATGCATGTATCACTGTAGTATGATGACTTTAATTCTTTAAGATAAATACTGAGGAGTGATATAACTGGGTCATTTGGTGGTTCTATTTCTAGTCTTTTGAAGAACTTCCATATTAATTTTTGTCATGGTTATACTAGGCACATTAGACCAGAGACAATGCACCTACTAGAAGAAAATGTAGGCCCAAATCTCCATCATGTCTGCTTAGGAACCAACTTCCTCAAGAAGACACCTAAAGCTCAAGAAGTAAAATCAAGAATCAATAAATGTGATGGCATCACCCTTAAAAGCTTCTCCACAACAAAGGAAACCATCAAGAATGTGAAGAGAGAGCTTACAGAATGGGAGAAAATTTTGCTACCTGTCTCAGATAGAGCATTAATCTCCAGATATATAAAGTACCCAAAAACTTAACACTATGGGCTGGGATTGTAGCTCAGTGCTGGAGCACTTGCCTTGCACATATGAGGTACTGGGTTTGATCCTCAGCACCACATAAAAAATAAATAAAATAATAAAAGGTATTGCATTCATCTACAACTTAAAATTTAAAAAAAAACCCTTAACACCCCCTCCCCTAAAAAAACCCAACCCAATCAATAAGTGAGCAAAAGAACTGAACAGGAAATTCACAGAAGAAGAAATACAAATGGTCAACAAATATATGAAAAAATGTTCAACATCTCTAGCAATTAGATATGCAAATTACAACTACTCTGAGATTCCATCTCACTCCATTCAGAATGGCAATTATCAAGAATACAAGTAACAATAAATGTTGGCAAGGATGTGGGAAAAAGGTCCACTTATGCATTGATGTTGGGAATGCAAATTGGTGCAACTACTCTGGAAAGCAGTATGGAGATTTCTCAGAAAATGGGAATACAACTACAGTTTGATCCAGCTATCCCACTCCTCGGCTTATGCTCAAAGGATAAAGTCAGCATACTACAGTGATGCAGCCACATCAATCATCATAGCAGCTCAGTTCACAATAGCTAATCTATGGAATCAACCTAGGTGCCCTTCAACAGATGAATGGATAAAGAAAATGTGGTATATATACACAATGAATATTACTCAGCCATAAATAAAAAAAATATGGCATTTGCCAGTAAATGGATAGAACTGGAGACTATCATGCTATGTGAAATAAGCTAATCCCCAAAAAACAAAGGCCAAATGTTCTTTCTGATATGAGAATGCTAACGCACAATAGTGGTGAGGAGGGAAAAATATAAGTTCAGTGGAGTAGACAAAGGGGAATGAAGGGAAGGGGGGATGGGAATAGGAAAGACAGTAGAATGAACTGGACATAATTTTCCTATGTTCATTGTGTTCATATATGAATACACAACCAGTGTTACTCCACATCATGTACATCCACAAGAATGGGACCCTAATTAGAATAAGTTATATTCCATGTATGTTTAATATGACAAAATACACTCTACTATCATATGTATATTTAAGTAGAAGAGTTTTTTAAAAGGAATAAATATAAATCAGCAAAAAATATAATCCTGAAGGTATTTTTAAAGTTTATTTTTTTAGAGAAAAATAAACTGTGGGACATGCAAAAATAAAATAAATTTTAAAAAACCCAATCCTACCAACAGTGTAAAAGTGTTCCTTTTCCTCCACATCCTTTTCAGCATTTATTATCCTTTGTATTCTTGATGGCTGCCATTATGATTTGAGTGACATAAAATCTCAACATAGTTTTGATTTGCATTTCCCTAGTTGCTAATGATGTTGAACATTTTTTCATATATTTGTTGGCCTTTTGTATTTCTTTTTTTGAAAAGGGTCTGTTTATCTCATTTTCACATTTATTAGTTGGGCTTTTTGTTGTTAAAATGTATTATGTATTCTGGATATTAATTCTCTGTTGGAAGAGTAGCTAGCAAAGATTTTCTCCAATTCTATAAGGTTCTCTAAGAAATCGTTTAACAAGTATGAGAAACTGACTTTTGCTGTGATGTAAGATGTGCTTTACAGGATGTTAGAGTGGAACTAGGATGTTTACATGTAGGTATGGATGGTACAATCAGAAGGCCACACGTTCACACTTCCAAATTCTGGAGGCTCCCTTGAGCCACTTCCAGTCTAGGCAGGCAGAGGAAGGAAATGGGATGTGGCTGATTGGTTCCCTCTAGTGGGCACATGTCAGAATGCACAAAAGATGCTTCTTCTTGCAGGTACTGTGAGTAGTTGTCCTGTGTATCCTTGAAAATCAAAATCTGTTTCTGGGACAAGATCTTTCAAATATGTATCAACTGATTTACTATCAGATTTTGTCCCTATATATTGCATCATCTATACAGCAAATAAATTTATCCTGGTTTTGCCATTAGAGCTAGCATTATGAATTTGGATATGCAATTTCATCTTTCCTCAACTGTGTCATGAAAGATGATAATGTGTGTTCTGTTTGCCTCATGTGATGTTGCAAGAATTATGAAGAATATTAATGTGTTTGCAATAACATAGGCAAATATGACCAGCTTGGTACAGAAATGATTGTGATATGATCCAGAGAAGATTGTATAATCTCTATCCCCTAACATGTTTCCTGGTCAGTATGTAAAGGCTGACCTAGGAGCACTTAATTTCCTTACCCTTTGTATTGGGCTCTTTAAACAGTACCCTTATTCTAATAATTAGACTCCCCAGATGAAAGAGGGAGGAGATAAAGGAAAGCTTCTGTCCTCAGGCATAACATAAGGCCAGCCTGTAGCAGGTAGGGGAGATTTCAGCAGGTTCTAGGGAAGGAATCTCTTCAGGAGACCTTGACCCTGGACAGCTTGTCCTCCAAGGGAGTTCTGGTATTTCTGAATGAGAGGTATTAAGTTTCTAGAAATATTAATACCTTGAAGGGAAAAACTTATTTTGGTTTTGATTTTGAAAAAAAATTGCAATTTGAGAACCATGGAAACATTTTCACATCATTGAAATACCTGAAAGTACTTTAAGAAATCTCTTGATATACAAAGGTAGTATGGGTAGCCTTGTTACAAACAAGATGATTCAGTTCAAATGTTAAATTTAAAAGCATATTTCAGGAGTTATAGTTGCAGTTGATGGACCAAGATCCCTTGTTTATCTCCTTTTCCTTCCAGAAATCCCAACAAGTAACAGAATAAATATAAAATCTGTTATCTGTTTTATTTCAACATTGAAAAGCTTGAAAATATACAATATGTGACCAGAAATTTTAAAGACTTCCTGAAAGAGATATATTAGATAGCATCAGATCCAGCTAAAACATCATACAGAAATGATGAAAGTAATGAAAAATATACCCCATGAAAAATGCTGACCATACAAAAATAGAGGAGAAATAGTAACATCAAAGGAAAATTTGATGCAAAAAGCATTAAATGGAAAAATAGCTTTCCTAAAAAAAATGAGAAAATGAAGTCAGTGTCAGGGAATGATAATAGTTATAAATCATTTTACACCACATAAGATAGCATCTAAATTTGTAAGGTAAAGCTTTCAGAAATACATAGCAAACTGACAAAAATCAGAGTAGAGGACATCACATACCTCTGTCATAGCATAACAGATTCAATTGGCTCATAGACAATTTGCATAAAATATGGTTATTAACTGTGATTATAAATAAATAGAGACATCTGCATTTCCCAAATGGAAAACACATTCTTTTGGAACAATCATGTACAGGGGGAAAAAAAACTCCATAAATTTTCCAAAGTAAAAATCATAGAATGCAAAAATTACATGGAAAGTATAGTTTCCAAATTCTGAATGTTTGGAAATTCATAAACATGTAGAAACAATTTCTAGTTTAAAGAGGAAATGAAAAGTAAAATTACGGATTGCTCATGAGTGACAGAATTCTATGTTCAAGAGCAGTGATATATGGGCAAATCTTAAATGCATTTAATAGAAAAATAAAAGTTGGGGAAAAATGAATGACTCATGCAGTCCAAGAGATAGGAAAATAACAGGAAATCATATCACTCTAGGTAGAAAGTAGAAATAAATATGGTTAAAAAGAGAACTTAATAAAATAAACACCGGTAACAACAAAGAGACAGAAGCAATAAGGCCAAGAGCTGTTTTTTTTTTAAGCCATAAAATGATAAATCAAGTGTGACCAAGAGGAAGAAAAGTAAAAAAAAAAAAAAAAAAAAAATCAAAAAACAAAACAAAAATGACATAATGAAAAAGAAAGACATACCATTGGTATATTTTTTTTCCTAACAATACTTAAATAGCCCTCAGCACCCAGGGCTGTTAAGAGCCCTTTAAGTCGGAGGTGGGCCTGGGAGTTCATGACACCAGCTTTATGACAAGCTCATGGGCAAGGTGACAACGTTAAATGGAAATTCCAGATTTAATCAACCAACAAACATGCCTTTACACCCCCATAGGCTTTACAAAAATAATGTTTACCTCTTTACTTCCTCTATTTTTTTCCTGATGGTTTGCCAAGATACTTGCATAGCATTTTGTTAACCTGAACATACACCAAACACACACACACACACACACACACACACACACGCACACACACACATACACACACACACACACACAGAGTTATTTGTTTATTCTAAGACAGAGGTTTTATTTTTGATTCTTTGCTTTTAAACTACATGGGTTGTTTTTTCAGGGTCCACCCTGACTGCCTATATTTGCCCACGTGTTTGTTGGGCATTCTTTGTTGTTGTAGAGAGTTTATTTGCAGTTTTGATGCCTGGCCTGAGTTGGAAATAGCTCCACTATGCACATGGCAGGGCCTATAGTCCCTGGCAAGTTTTGGGTCTTTTGTTGCTTGATCTTTAAGCACTGTACTAGGCATTTTCATGAATCACAAGTGTTTTCCAGCCTTCTTGGTGAACAGGAAACATTTAAAAAAATTTTTAATATCTATTTTTTATGTGATGCTGAGGATCGAACCTAGTGCCTCACACATATGAGGCAAGTGCTCTACCACTGAGCTATAGCCCCAGCCCCCAGTTGCTTGGCCTTTAAAAAAAATGATCCAGAAGGATCTAAAGTAGAAACTATTTCCCTGCTAATTCCTCTCATTGTCATCTCTGAAGGGTGCCTCTTATCTTTCTCATGGCTCTTCACATCCAAAGAAGGCTGAATACATCAAAAGGAGTACTCTGAACTGTGTTTTAATTAAATTAAAAAATCTACAGCCTAATTTTTCTTAAATTTTAGGCAGAACTTATGAATTTTATTTACAGATTTAGTAATTTTTATATAATATGATTTTTTCATCTTTAATTTAGGTTTTTATTAACATAGGCCACTCACACACAGTGTGTGATTATCAGTGCTACAGCTTTGATTCATTTCTTGTCATTTCTGTACTGTCCTTTTATATTTTTATATTTTTCTGGTACTCCAAATTTAGGCATTGAGCTAAGGGGAACAAATACAATGTCAGGCTGAATGAGACTGCATGATTGAAAGCTTGTGACTGACTAGGTTGTAGTTTTTCAAATTACAAACATAAAACTTTTTCCTATTAGAATTCACTCTGCAGCTCATCACCTTCTTTAGCAGTGCATTTTGGGTATTTCTCCAGAACATGTACATCTTACTTATTTACCTATTTTTCCTTATGACTAAAGAGTGATTTTTATGTGGATGTTTATACAATTTATCATTTATCTAGTAAGTCAACTGTTGACTATAATTTAGATTATTTTAAATTCTTTTTCTTGTGGGGGGCAGTACTGGGGATTGAACTCAGGGGCACTCAATCACTAAGCCACATCCCCAATCCTATTTTGTATTTTATTTAATGAGACAGGTCTCACTGAGTTGCTTAGCACCTCACTTTTGCTGAGGCTGGCTTTGAACTTTCGATCCTCCTGCCTCAGCCTCCCAAATCACTGGGATTACAGGCATGCACCACAGTGCCTGGCTATTTTAAATTCTTAACACTGCATTTTTGTGGGCTTACAAAAATTACAAATGCAGCACATAAGATTGGCTTATGTGGAGCTATGGAAACTTGCATATTTAACTGTATTGTATGTCCTCTTATTAGTTCCCTGTTAACTAGCAGTCAGAAAGTTCAGGAATGGTTTTTGCAGAAGAAAAGGTTAATCTTAATCTGGCAGGTTGGACTTTGAATTTAACTTTTTCTGACTGTAGCACAAATAAATAGGTTTAGTTATATCACCAATGATTTATGATTATCTTATTGTTGGTTTCTGAGGTAGTTCTAATATGAGTCATTATTATGGTATCCTTCTTACATAAGCACAGAAATTCAAGTTCACCCAGCAGATGAGGAGAGATTGGCTCATGTCTCATCTTGGTATTGAGAGATCTCCAAGTCTATGCAGTCATTGAATGAAGAGGAATGATTTTCTAAGTTCTGCACTATTACATTAATATTCACTTTAATGTTCAAAAGAAAAAGAAATTAGGCTTCTCTAATGGCATTGGGAGGAAGTGATGTTCAAACATTAAAAACCAAGAAATTGTTACCTCCCTCAAAAGGTTGCAAGCATTCATTTGGATTCAAATAATCATGATTGTGTTAGAAGTACATAATTAATAAAAATTACATCTCTATTTGTTCTTCTGAGAATTATCAAGTCTTCCATTTACTAACATTTCTACTTGTTTTGTCTTCTTTTAAGAAAATAGATGTTACCAATAAAGCTGTTGCAGAAATTCTTTCAAAAACCACTGAATATCTTCAACCAAATCCAGGTAAAGTTAGAAAATGTCTTGAAATATTCTATTATTTATTGGTTGTCATGGATGCTACGACCCCCCTATTTACTTGACATTTGGTTGACATGATCTAGAAACAATGTCCTCTAGGTCCAAATAATGCTATTCAGTTTTAAAAAGTTGAATCTTACAGGCATAGTGGTTCATGCCTGTAATCCCAGTGCCTCAGGAGGCAGGAGGATCTCAAACTTGAAGCTAGCCGGGGCAGCTTAGCAAGAAAGACCCCAACTGAAAATAAATAAAAATAAAATAAAAAAGGCTTGGGATGTAACTCAGTGATAGAGCACTACTGGGTTCAATTCTTAGTACTAAAAAACAAAACAAAACAAAAAATAACAACAAAAAAACTCCAATGACCAAAACAGTGAATAGTGGCAATGGACAGTAGACAGTTGGTGAGAAGCAAAGCACATACCTCTATGGACTTTGGTTGGTATCATCTGATGGAATGTTGCTCTTAGCAATAAGACATGCTAAGCAAAGACATTTATGAAATGCTTCAGAAATCCACTAAACATTTTATAAGTGTTTTCTTATCTATTTCCTTTTAAAATAAAAAAAAACACTCTCATCCTGTTCTAAAGGATCATGTTCTTCCATCATGTATGTTAATTTGAAAGGACTTTCACATTATGGCTCAAATGCTAAAGAAATGAGGTGTGATAAACATGAAAAATACAGAAAAGCTACCAGTCACATCTTCGATGCAGAGGCCCCTATGCAGCATGCAGTGATGTGGTTTCCCTAAGAAACCAAGAGAGGGCGCCCAAACCTTGAGTCTGTGGATTTCCCAAGCTGCCTTTCTTTTGTAGGGATTTATTATTTGCATGTAGTATCTGCGATTCCTTTGGCTGTGGGAATTGGCACAGAGATAACTTTCTGAAAATCTAGAAAGTGAAAATTTAAGAAAATAAATTTTATCATGTATCTAGGGAAGACAGCAAGTGTAAAAATTGCTTTAAAATTGTTTTGATGATAGTAGCTTTAAAAACCATAATAATGTATCTTCTCCATGGCCTCATCAATGATTGAAATGATGAGTTCCCTTTTCTGTATATCAGTCTATAAATGTTTAATAATTGTCCCCTCTGTGCTAGAGGCTTTCTAGGGTGCTGGAATACACTGTCAGAGACTCCATCGTCAAGGAACTGACATGGGAAGAGGGTGGGGAGGCATTGGCTAGCAATCAAAGTGTCCACTGGCCAGTGGTCTCTGATCATTCCTGAAGAAGAGTAAGGGAGCCCTTCTAGCTTCTAAAGTAGTCTAATGCCCTTCACTGAGTACACACCACATCCACTCTGACAGTGGGAACAGGGGCTGAATGCCTGTGTGTTTGTGTGTGTGTGTGTGTGTGTGTGTGTGTGTGTGTGTGTGTGTGTTGGGGCAGGGGAAGGGAGTGAAGCATTTGGGCCTGAGGACCCAGAGGATAAGTGCTTTGAGGCTGAGACACAAGGCTTAAAAGGCTGCCACTGCGAGTGTTTAAATCCTTGCTACTCAAAGAGTGGTCCATGGACCAGCATGATCTATGTACCCTAAGAGATTGCTGGAAACAGAATCTCAGACTCACTCCAGATCTACTGAATCAGACTATATTTTAACAAGATCCCTGGGTTATTTGAATATATATTGAAGTTTGAGAAGCACTGTCTAGATTATGTTAAAAATAAGTATCTCAAATACCATAAGCTAGTTTGTGTTTTACTCTCTTGCCTATAGGATGGAATTCCAAACTCTCAGCTTGATGTTAAACTGGTAGTCCCATTTACTCCATAGTGACCTCTCATTTTTGCACTGTATTAATCTCTTCTTGGGTCAAACCAGCCAACTCCTTGTCCATTAATTATACCATAAGCGTACCCTTTTCCATGCTTTGCCGATACTACTTTCTGCACATTTTAGGGGATTATTTTAGCCTTTCTCTAGCGCATTGTCATCTTTTACTTTCCCTGCACCACCCCAAACTTTATTTTAATAATTACAATGCTTAAATTCTGCCTCCCAATAACCAGGTGTGAGCTCCTTGAGGAGAGGTCATAAGCACAATGTTGCACAGGACCAAAAACCAGTAAATACATATTGCCTATGTCAAAGGAAAGAAAAGAAAATAAGAAGCAGTGACTGCCCATCACCTCCTTAGGGATGGAAGCTGAACTATAGCTGGGGGACCATCAATGAAGGCCATTCACTATGGCAGGGATCTGTCTTCTCCTATTGGTTCTGCCTTTTGAGCATGTGTGGCCAACCTTCCTTGCTGTCATCTGTTTGAACCAATTATTGGAAGTGGTTAGATGAGGATGTTAATGATCAATTGGTAGTTTGAAACACCCACCTTAGCAATTTTGTTCTTAATTTGTGTTTGGTCCCTAGAAAAAAAATGGTCCGCATAGGTGTTGGTGTCTGACTTCAATTTGTTGATAATTTCAAGCATTCCAAAGTTCATCACTCTGGGTGATGCTTTTAGTATAGCCACACTTTCTTTTCATTTGGAGACAACAATATGTGCCATAATTTCTGTATTCTACCATGGCTGTGCAACAGTGTGATTAGCACCCACCTTGGTAGAGAGTCTAGAAAGTCATGTGAGAAAATGAAATAGGTCACACAATTGCATGCTTCAGGTCTCTTGCATTTTGTCTAAAACAACCTTGATTCTGGCAGCTATTTGCTAAATGCTGTTCTTGTCATTCCACCTTGTAACTTTAAGGAATTACAAATGACAATGTTTTTAAGCATACAGAGCTAAGCTAGGAATGCTGAACACTGTGTCGAAGATCCGAGGGCAGGTGAAGACCACTGGATACCCACAAACAGAAGGCTTGCTAGGGGACTGCATGCTGAAGTATGGGAAGGAACTCGGGGAAGACTCCACCTTTGGTGAGTATTTACAGCTCTCCTAACAGAGCTGAGGATGAATACCTCCTGTGTTAGTTGTAAGTTGTGCACAAGACTTTCAACTCAACAGTTTTACAATTTTTTCATATTATCAAAGTAATACATACTCACTCCAGGGGGTTTAGGGGAAAAAAAAGGAAAATGCTAATATCACCTATGATTTCCACTGATAGGCCCACTTAAACTCTTTTGCTGTGTATCCTTTATACCTTTTGTTTATTCTTAGGTATATTCACATATAACTTTAAAAATAAAACTGGATTACAGTATATATATACATCCTTTTATAACTTGTTTTTTCCCACTATACTGTGATCCATGCTTTAACAATCTTCTACAATTTTTTTTAATTCTTATTTTTTTATTCTTTTTAGGTATACATCACAATAGAGTGTATTTTGACAATATTGTTTTTTTAAAGGCAGCATAATATTTCAAGTATCATACTTCAACCAGCTACATTTTACATTTACTAGATATAGTAAATTAGATGAACCCTTATTATAGACCAAACTTTTATTTTCTTTTTTTTTTTTAACATATAAAGTAGGATTTATTTATAAAGGGGTAACATAGACTTCTCCTGGGAGGGAGAAGCGGGCCATAGTTAGTATCCTGGTATCCCAAAAAGTAAGTGCATTCTGCCTCTTTTATACATAGTTTTTTTTTTTTCCTTTTTATTGATTGTTCAAATCATTACAGAGCTCATGATATATCATCTTTCATACATTTGACTCAATTGGGTTTTGAACTCCCTTTTTTTACCCCAAATACAGATAGCAGAATCACATCTGTTACACACTCACATTTTTACATAATGGCATATTACTGACTGTTGTATTCTGCTACCTTTCCTATCCCCTACTATCCCCCCTCCCCTCCCCTCCCCTCCCCTCCCATCTTCCCTCTCTACCTCCTCTGCTGTTGTTCAATTCTCTCCCTTATTTTCCCTCCCCCTTGCCCCTCATAACCTCTTATAATTTTGTGTATCATTGAAGGTCTCCTACCATTTCCATATGCCTTCCCTTCTCTCTCCCTTTCTCTCGCCCCATTCGTCTTTGTTTACTGTTAGTCTTTTCCTCATGCTCTTCCTTCCTGTTCTGTTCTTTTTTTTTTATTTTTTATTTTTTTTAATTTTTTTATTTTTTTTTTATTGGTCGTTCATAACATTACATAGTTCTTAATACATCATATTACACGGTTTGATTCAAGTGGATTATGAACTCCCGCTTTTACCCCGTATACAAATTGCTGTATCACATCAGTTACCCTTCCATTGATTGACATATTGCCTTTCTAGTGTCTGATGTATTCTGCTGTCTGTCCTATTGTCTACTATCCCCCCTCCCCTCCCCTCCCCTCCCCTCCCCTTTTCTCTCTCTACCCCTTCTACTGTAAATCATGTCTTCCATTTGTATTCTCTTGACTTACCCCTCCTTACCTCTTATATGACATTTTGTATAACCCTGAGGATCGCCTTCCATTTCCATGCAATTTCCCTTCTCACTCCCTTTCCCTCCCATCTCTCATCCCTGTTTACTGTAAATATTCTTCTCAAGCTCTTCGTCCCTACCCTGTCCTTGTTTACACCCCTTATATCAAAGGAGTCATTTGGTATTTGTTTTTTAAAGATTGACTAGCTTCACTTAGCATAATCTGCTCTAATGCCATCCATTTCCCTCCAAATTCTATAATTTTGTCATTTTTTAATGCAGAGTAATACTCCATAGTGTATAAATGCCACATTTTTTTTATCCATTCATCTATTGAAGGGCATCTAGGCTGGTTCCACAGTCTTGCTATCGTGAATTGAGCTGCTATGAACATCGATGTAGCAGTGTCCCTGTAGCATGCTCTTGTTAGGGCTTTAGGGAATAGACCGAGAAGGGGAATAGCTGGGTCAAATGGTGGTTCCATTCCCAGCTTTCCGAGAAATCTCCATACTGCTTTCCAAATTGGCTGCACCAATTTGCAGTCCCACCAGCAATGAACAAGAGTGCCCTTTTCCCCGCATCCTCTCCAGCACTTATTGTTGTTTGACTTCCTAATGGCTGCCAGTCTTACTGGAGTGAGATGGTATCTTAGGGTAGTTTTGATTTGCATTTCTCTGACTGCTAGCAATGGTGAGCATTTTTTCATGTACTTGTTGATTGATTGTATGTCCTCCTCTGAGAAGTGTCTGTTCAGGTCCTTGGCCCATTTATTGATTGGGTTATTTGTTATCTTATTGTCTAATTTTTTGAGTTCTTTGTATATTCTGATTATTAGGGCTCTATCTGAAGTGTGTGGAGTAAAGATTTGTTCCCAGGATGTAGGCTCCCTATTTATCTCTCTTATTGTTTCTTTTGCTGAGAAAAAACTTTTTAGTTTGAGTAAGTCCCATTTGTTGATTCTATTTGTTAACTCTAGCGCTATGGGTGTCCTATTGAGGAATTTGGAGCCCGATCCCACAGCGTGTAGATCATAACCAACTTTTTCTTCTATCAGATGCCGTGTCTCTGATTTAATATCAAGCTCCTTGATCCATTTTGAGTTAACTTTTGTGCACGGCGAGAGATAGGGATTCAGATTCATTTTGGTGCAAATGGATTTCCAGTTTTCCCAGCACCATTTGTTGAAGATGCTATCCTTCCTCCATTGCATGCTTTTAGCCCCTTTATCAAAAATAAGATAGTTGTAGTTTTGTGGATTAGTTACTGTGTCCTCTATTCTGTACCATTGGTCCACCCGCCTGTTTTGGTACCAGTACCATGCTGTTTTTGTTACTATTGCTCTGTAGTATAGCTTGAAGTCTGGTATCGCTATACCGCCTGATTCACACTTCCTGCTTAGTATTGTTTTTGCTATTCTGGGTCTTTTATTATTCCATATGAATTTCATGATTCTTTTATCTATTTCTACAAGATATGCTGTTGGGATTTTGATTGGCATTGCATTGAACTTATAGAGAACTTTTGGTAATATCGCCATTTTGATGATGTTAGTTCTGCCTATCCATGAGCAGGGTATGTTTTTCCATCTTCTAAGGTCTTCTTCTATGTCTTTCTTTAGGGTTCTGTAATTTTCATTGTATAAATCTTTCACCTCTTTTGTTAGGTTGATTCCCAAGTATTTTATTTTTTGGGGGGATATTGTGAATGGAGTAGTTGTCCTCATTTCCGTTTCAGAGGATTTGTCGCTCATATACAGGAACGCCTTTGATTTATGCGTGTTGATCTTATATCCTGCCACTTTGCTGAATTCATTTATTAGCTCTAATAGCTTCTTTGTAGACCCTTTTGGGTCTGCTAGGTATAGAATCATATCATCTGCAAATAGTGATAATTTAAGTTCTTCTTTTCCTATTTTTATGCCTTTAATTTCTTTTGACTGTCTAATTGCTCTGGCCAGTGTTTCGAGGACTATGTTGAACAGAAGTGGTGAGAGAGGGCATCCCTGTCTTGTACCAGATCTTAGAGGGAATGCCTTCAATTTTTCTCCATTCAGAATGATGCTGGCCTGTGGCTTATCATAGATTGCTTTTACAATGTTGAGGTATGATCCTGTTATCCCTAATTTTTCTAGCGTTTTGAACATAAAGAGATGCTGTACTTTGTCGAATGCTTTTTCTGCATCTATTGAGATGATCATATGGTTCTTATTTTTAAGTCTATTGATGTGGTGAATAACATTTATTGATTTCCGTATATTAAACCAGCCTTGCATCCCAGGGATGAATCCTACTTGATCATGATGTATAATTTTTTTGATATGTATTTGAATCCGATTCGCCAGAATTTTATTGAGGATTTTTGCGTCAAGGTTCATTAGAGATATTGGTCTGTAGTTTTCCTTCTTTGATGTGTCTTTGTCTGGTTTCGGAATCAGGGTGATGTTGGCGTCGTAGAATGAATTTGGAAGTTCTCCCTCTTTTTCTATTTCCTGAAATAGCTTGAAAAGTATTGGTGTTAGTTCCTCTTTAAAGGTTTTGTAAAACTCTGCTGTATACCCATCTGGTCCTGGGCTTTTCTTAGTTGGTAGTCTTTTGATGGTTTCTTCTATTTCCTCTATTGTTATTGGTCTGTTTAGGTTGTCTATATCCTCCTGGCTCAATCTGGGCAGATCATAGGACTCAAGGAATTTATCTATGCCTTCACTATCTTCTATTTTATTGGAGTATAAGGATTCAAAGTAATTTCTGATTATCTTCTGTATTTCTGAAGTGTCTGTTGTGATATTGCCTTTTTCATCCCGTATGCTAGTAATTTGGGTTCTCTCTCTTCTTCTCTTCGTTAGCATGGCTAAGGGTCTGTCAATTTTATTTATTTTTTCAAAGAACCAGCTTTTAGTTTTGTCAATTTTTTCAATTGTTTCTTTTGTTTCAATTTCATTAATTTCAGCTCTGATTTTAATTATTTCTTGCCTTCTACTTCTTTTGCTGTTGTTTTGCTCTTCTTTTTCTAGGATTTTGAGATGAAGTATGAGATCATTTATTTGTTGGTTTTTTCTTTTTTTGAGGAATGAACTCCAAGCAATGAATTTTCCTCTTAGAACTGCTTTCAATGTGTCCCATAGATTCCGATATGTTGTGTCTGTGTTTTCATTTAACTCTAGGAATTTTTTAATTTCCTCCTTGATGTCTTCTAAAACCCATTGATCACTCAGCAACCTATTGTTCATTCTCCAGGTGATGCTTGCTTTTTCCTTTCTTCTTTTATCATTGATTTTCAGTTTCATTCCATTATGATCAGATAAGATGCATGGTATTATCTCTACCCCTTTGTATTGTCTAAGAGTTGCCCTGTGACATAGTATATGGTCTATTTTTGAGAAGGTTCCATGTGCTGCTGAGAAAAAAGTGTAGCTACTTGATGTTGGGTGGTATAGTCTATATATGTCAATTAAGTCTAGGTTGTTAATTGTGTTATTGAGTTCTATAGTTTCCTTATTTAACTTTTGTTTGGAAGATCTGTCCAGTGGTGAGAGAGGTGTGTTGAAGTCTCCCATGATTATTGTATGTTGGTCTATTAGACTCTTGAACTTGAGAAGAGTTTGCTTGATGAATACAGCTGCACCATTATTTGGGGCATATATATTTCTGATTGTTATGTCTTGTTGGTGTATGGTTCCCTTGAGCAGTATGAAGTGTCCTTCTATATCCCTTTTGATTAGCTTTGGCTTGAAATCTATTTTATTAGATATGAGTATGGACACTCCTGCTTGTTTCCGCGGTCCATATGAGTGATATGATTTTTCCCAACCTTTCACCTTCAGTCTATGTATATCTTTTCCTATCAAATGCGTCTCCTGTAGACAGCATATTGTTGGGTCTTGTTTTTTGATCCATTCTACTAGCCTGTGTCTCTTAATTGGTGAGTTTAAGCCATTAACATTTAGGGTTATTATTGAGATATGGTTTGTTCTTCTATCCATATTTGTTTATTGATGTTACTAAACCTGATTTGTTATCCTCTATGACTACTTTCCCCCCTTTACTGTCCTACCTCCCATTGTTGGTTTTCAATGTTGTTTTCCATTTCCTCTTCCTGTAATGTTTTGCCAAGGATTTTTTGAAGAGATGGTTTTCTAGCTGCGAATTCTTTTAACTTTTGTTTATTGTGGAAGGTTTTAATTTCATCTTCTAACCTGAAGCTTAATTTCGCCGGATACACGATTCTTGGTTGGAGCCCATTGTCTTTCAGTGTTTGAAATATGTTATTCCAGGATCTTCTAGCTTTCAGAGTCTGTGTTGAGAGATCAGCTGTTATCCTGATTGGTTTACCCCTAAATGTAATCTGCTTTCTTTCTCTTGCAGCTTTTAAAATTCTCTCCTTATTCTGTATGTTGGACATCTTCATTATAATGTGTCTAGGTGTGGATCTCTTATGATTTTGCACATTCGGCGTCCTGTAGGCTTCTAGGATTTGGGATTCTGTCTCAATCTTCAATTCTGGGAAGTTTTCTCGTATTATTTCACTGAATAGACTGTTTATTCCTTTGGAATGGAGCTCTGTGCCTTCCTGTATCCCAATGACTCTTAAATTTGGTCTTTTGATATTGTCCCATAATTCTTGGATGTTCTGCTCATGGTTTCTTAGCAGACTTGCTGAGCTGTCTATGTTCTTTTCCAGTTGAAATACTTTGTCTTCATTGTCTGATGTTCTCTCTTCTAAGTGATCTACTCTGCTGGTAGTATTCTCAATTGAGTTTTTAAGTTGGTTTATTGTTTCCTGCATTTCTAGAATTTCAATTTGTTTGTTTTTTATTACCTCTATCTCCCTGTGAAATTGATCTTTGACTTCCTGGATTTGTTTGTCAATGTGATCTTTCATTGTCTGATTTTGCTGTCTCATGTCTTCCTTGAGACTCCAGATCATCTGAAGCATATATATCCTGAACTCTTTATCTGATATTCCATCTGTTGCAGCTATTACCTCTTCTAAAGTTGAGTTGACCTGCATTGCTTGTGGTCCTTTCTTTCCTTGTCTTTTCATACTGCCCGCGTTTCTTTCTGCTTGGTGCAACTGTTGTGTTTTGAAATTTACCCCCTATTTATTTATGTTGCTCTTGTATACTTGAAAAGTCTCCCTTGCAGGTGTGGGCGGCGGCTGTGCCCCTACTCCAATTGGGGTGACGTGTCTATCACGCTGGCGGCTCTCTGGGCCTGTTCCGGGAGTGGAAGGCGGCTCTGCTCTGTCCCTATTCCAATTGGGGTGTCGTGACTACAATGCTGGCAGATCGCTGGGCCTCTTCCGGGCGTGGGCGGTGGGCTTGGCTGGTGGGATTCCACCTAATGGCAGTCCCTAACCTCCCTGCTTGCTAATTAATGGCTTCTCTGAGGCGCCACGCCTTCTGTAGCTGCGGGGCAGGCCGCGCGAATCAGTTGGCCTGGATCTCCGGGGTCCTGCTGCTGGCTGTTTTGATGTTACAAGCTGTTGGAGAGTGGTGGTGTATTCTTCAGCTTTCCCGGATGGTGGCCACTGACTGCCTGGATGGAGTGTCCGCTGTTTTGATGTTGCACTCTGAAGGAGAGTGGCGGTGTATCCTTCAGCTTTCCCGGATGGTGGCCGCTGACTGCCTCGGTGGAGTGTCCGCTGTGGGGGATGGGACTGTACCGCTTTCTTCCCCTTCTGAGAACCCGAGCTCGGCCCAAGGGTCCGTGTGGGCTTGGCTGGTGGGATTCCACCTAATGGCCTTCCCTAACCTCCCTGCTTGCCAATTATTGGCTTCACTGAGGCGCCACGCCTTCTGTAGCCGCAGGGCAGGCCACGCGAATCAGTTGGCCTGGCTCTCCGGGCCCTGCTGCAGGCTGCTGGGATCCAAACTTTTATTTTCTAAGTTTGTTTCTTGTCTTTCCCTTATGTTTCTTGATCTGTATCTTCTTTTGATTCAGTGTCTCATTGTTGTAAGTACTGTAAGTTTTTTTTTAAAGAGAGAGAGAGAGAGAGAGAATTTTTTTTAATATTTATTTTTTTTAGTTTTTAGCGGACACAACATCTTTGTTTGTATGTGGTGCTGAGGATCGAACCCGGGCCGCATGCATGCCAGGCGAGCGCGCTACCGCTTGAGCCACATCCCCAGCCCCAGTACTGTAGTTTTAAAAATATTTTAAAATTGTATTTTACTAAAATTTCCCCTTGTTATTTTTCTTCATGTAAAAAATCTTTATGTAGCATTTATAATAATCTTTTTTTCATTGACAGATCTTTAGGGATACCCCAAATCATGTTTCTTGACATTTTCTAGAGGAAATTCTTAGTAGCGAAATTGCTGGCTCAAGAATAGGCCTGTTTTTTTGGGTTTTGGAAGCATATTCTTAGTGACCCACCAAAAGGGCTTTACCAGTTTGATGTTCCTGCCTGGAGTATATGAGAGTGTTCCCCAACACAGTTTCTAAATTGTGTTTTTAGTTTACTTTTACGTAACTTATAATTTGATGTATGGCATATAAATATGACATCTTGGTGCTGTTTTTCTTTACTTTTAGAGATATGGTGAAGCAGAATTGTATTCATGTTTGTCATTGTTTTCATGAATGTGTATTTATGCCTTTGCCTATTCTTCCCTTAAGTTTTTTTTTTTTTCCTTTATTGGTCTTTGAGCTAATGTCGGATAGTTGCTCTTTACCTGCCTTACATGATAATAAAGTTTTGTCCTAGATAGACATTTACCTTCTGACTTTGTATATAGAGGTCATTTTTAATTTAATTTAATTTTTTCATTACAAGGGATTAAACCAAGGAGTGCTCTACCACCGAGTTACATCCACATCTCTTTTTACTTTCTATTTTGAGACAGGGTCTCACTAAGTTGTCCAGGCTGACCTCAAACTTGTGATCCTCCTGGCCTCAGCCTCCCAAGTAGCTGGGGAAACAGACATGTGCCTTTTTACCTGGCTCGAGGTCATTTTAGTGCAAGAAAGATTTTTATTTTTCTTTTAGTGAGCTTATTAGTCTTCCTTTATGTTTTCAAGCTTTGCCATCATGTTTGGAAAATCTTTTACACCCCTACCCCCTGAGAATTATATAAATGTTTATTTGTACTATTTTTTGATACATATGCTTCCTTTTCTTAATTTTGTTTTTCCAAGCTCCTGAGTTTATTGGAGATATGGTGCAATAGGATTCTAATTTTGTTTTCTAACAAATAAATAGCTGGTTGTCTCAGTGCTTTATTAGTAAGTTCAACTTTCTCTGTTGATTTGAGATGACCCTTTATGTATTTATTGTAGGCTGATTTTTTTATTTTTTAACGTTTGATTCTATCCTTTCTCTTCAGTTTCTCCATCTGAGTCCTGTTTTGATGCACAGTGTCATAATGTTTTAAGTATTGTAGTTTTAAAGTATTTTAAAATATACTTCATTGAAGCCTCCTCTAATTATTTAATCACAAAAACCACAGGGACACACTTGTCAGTTCTGTTTATTCAGATGAAGCTTAAGTCGTTTTAAATCTCCTTTATGAAAAATGAGAGTTCATTACATTTTGATTGAGATGGCTTTAAATTAATACATTAAATTGAGGCTGAATTGAATTAAATATATTAAGTCTTCTGGGAGAATCTGGCATGGTCGCTATTCATGTAGTGCTAACAAAGCAGGGTATTGAAGTTGAGAGATCAAGTATTTGGCCATGGTAATAATTCTAGGAAATCAGAAAAAAATCTTTTGGGGAAAAAATTTTCTAGTGTTAAAGCATTTAATTGGTGACAGAGGGTAGCACTATCCTTCAGGGTAGTAAAATGTGATTCTTACTTTTTTTTTTAAGGGTTGGTGGCAACAGGATGGCCTGTTTTTCTTACCAGGAAGGTCCATTAGTGGAGAGAATATGTGGGGCTGCCAAGCAGACCCTGAGATCCAAGGACATTCCTGCTGTGCACCTGGCCACTGTGTCTGGGCTGTGACAGCCAGACAATTTGGTAGCTGGACCAGGTGTCCAGCCTCTTGAAGAAACTTGGATTAAGGGAGAGAACTGATGTCAGCATGGTATCAGGGACAGATGGACCTTTCCTGTTCTGAGGGAGAAGCTGTGCTGATGGATGCTTTCTTCTTGGGGCCACATGCTAGAATCTAGAGTGCAGATACCTCAATGGGTGGAGGCTCTGCCCCTCACCTTTATGCAATTCAACAGATCTAATCTTGTGCAGAAAAAGGGAATTCTAGGGAGGTGATGGCCAATATTCAGAATATAATCTTTGGAGTCTTCAGAGAAACATATTTGAGAATGTTTCTGTCACAACTAAATAAACTAGCCAAGTGAGGTATGGGCCCTTGTAGAAGGAAAGGCTGAGGGGTCAGAAGCATTACCCTCCAATTGGTTTTGGCGACTAACTGGGCAAGAAAGAGCCTCTAAGCTAGGCAAGCACTTCCTGTCTCCATTTAAGAAAGATTTAGAAGCAAACTCTGGAGAGTTGTGTTCAGGAAATTTGACCTCCTAGGAGCAATGAAGCTCCCAGTGGGTCAAAATGGAGTTCCAGCCAGCTTTAATTTAAAGTGATGATTTCCACTTATTTTGGCAATGTCCTGTCTCATATATATCCTTTTTTAAAAAAGTGAGATGAGGCAGATCTTGCTATTTCTGTCTACTGGTGAATAAATTGTCTATGCCCTTGACTGGAAGGTGAAACAACTCAGAGGTCAGACTTGGGGTGGACCTTCAGGTCTTCAAGTGAAGGAATTGAGAGAACCCAAACCTCATCTTTTTTAAGATCAACTTGGAAAACCCCCATGTATAGGAAAAATTGTTCGTTCTAGTGCAGAATTTCCCAGGGACATCTTCTAGAGAACCTGCAACCACATTGTGCACAGCACCCAGGACACCTGTTTTGCAGGGATCTTGCAAATTACATTAGATTAACTGAGTCAAGATACTGGAGCATAATCCAGCAAAAACTGCCTGTCACTACCCAAGTCCCACAAGGCTGGCCCACAAGGCTGGCCCAGGCCTCCTTGCAAGAGCAGACTAACATCTGCTGACAGGATATCACACCTGCAGCTCAGGATGACCTTAGAGAAGACTGGAAGCTTTAAAAAGAATTCTTATGCTGGGAAGAAGTTTACAGCAGAATGACTACGATTTCTACATTTAGCAGTAATACATGTTAGCCTAAGGTAGCTTATATATTTTTCTCTGGGAACTGAATTACATGTTAAACATTATGCATATCCAAAAGCTATACGGTTTTGTGAAATGAGTTTGATTTCTCCATTCAGACTTTGGCTTGGTTTGTTCTTCTCTTAAAACATACAAAAAACACCCCAAACCACCTACAGGGATGCAAGGATTCAGGGAGTGGCTCCAAGAAGATCCCACAGCTAGAAGCTAGAAGAGGCTTTGTTCATTTCTATTGTAATCATTATTGGTTAATACTTAGCCCCTGGTGAGTGAATCCTTTCATTGTTTACAAAGAGAGATTTCATTCCTGAGCTTCTAAGGAACCTTTGGTGCCAGTTTCCAGAAGTACCAGTTTTTAAAAGGAGCTTTATCTCCACCTAGTGGTCAAAATGGTAAGTGCTTTGGTCTGTCAACTTTATTTCATGTGGTGGTTAAAGTGCAGAAGGTAAAGAAGAAAATGTAGAAATTAGGACATCTTTTATTTTTTCCTTTCTAATTTCTTATGATTCAGGATCCAAAGGTACCAGAGTGAGGGCATTATTATACCATCATCCACAAACCTTTTGGAAATAATTTATTAAATATCACTGGTAACCTAGAGAATTCTCCTCAAGAACCTATTTTGTTTGTATTTTCTATCCAAGGGAATGCATTGATAGAAGTTGGTGAATCCATGAAACTCATGGCTGAAGTGAAAGACTCTCTTGATATTAATGTAAAGCAAACTTTTATTGATCCACTTCAATTACTACAAGACAAAGATTTAAAAGAGATTGGGGTAAGTTTTCCATGCTGTAAGTATACTTGTTTATATTTATGTAATTATAAAATGATATAAATATTTAAAAATAATTAGAAGGTTTATGTAGGGACTCAGCAAAATCATCATCTTATTTTGGGTACTGAAAAATAACAGTTACATTTTTCTGGCTCATTGTGAAACAGTGCCAGGATCAATTAGGATCAGTTAGTCATGTCTACCATGGGGATGGGGGCATGATGATTGGTGTGTATGCAAGCTACAGTTCTCCAGCTTTACAATTCTGTATCTCATAGAAGCCAGCTAGAAGCCAGGCTAAATATTCATAATTTCTGTAGCCATTTCTCACATAACAAAATGACTCCATTGTAAAAAATCACATCAGATTGAATTTTAATATATTTTCTTAGTTGTCAATGGACTTTATTTATTTATACGCAGTTCTGAGAATCAAACCCAGTGCCTCACACGTGCTGAGAAAGTGCTCTACCACTGAGCCACAATCCTAGCCCTTATATTGCATTTTTTGATCCATCTTGAATGGGAAAGATGAACCCCCATGGATCCAGCTTGTGTGGTAGAGATGGGGCTAGGAAAATGGGAGCTTGTCTTGCCTTCCCTGCTTGCACAGTGACCCTGAGGTATTTCTGCATCCCAGGATCAGAGAAGGAACTGATAATGTCAGTTTGTTGGTTCATTCATCCAACAGTTGTGTATGGGGCCTGTTGTGTTCTGTCACTGTGGTGGGCACTGGCTGTATGTTGCTAAGCCAGACCAGGTACATGCTGTTGTGAAGCTCACAGATATAGGGTAGAGAGACAGCTAACAGTTATAATACACCCTGATGGGTGCTGTTGGAGAGACAAGCCCAGGAATGCCAAGGGGAAGGCACCTCCCTCAGCTTGGCTAGGTCAGGGAAGGCCTCCTGGAAGGGGAGAAACTGGCCAGCCATACTCAGGTGGGCAGAATCTCCAGCAAAAGCTGGCCAAAGGCCCAGGCCCATGAAAGCAGACATCCTATGTGTGGGTGCTATGGCCAGGGCATAGGGTGCCTCTGGGATTGGGGAGATGTGGAGGAAGGGAAGGCTTAGAAAGTCCTGCATATCTGAATAGGCGTTTTCAGTGTATTTTGAAAGTAAAGGATATGGGGGGTGGTGCGTGAAATCCTCAAAGGTTAAATGAAAAATGAAAGCTGCCATTCAGGAACTCCTTAAACACCCCACTCCCTACCTGGATGCTCCTTTGCCCCCTTATGTACCATCCTCTCCTTCCATCTTAGGGAAAGCATGTCTGTGTTGCTGTCTCAGGCGGGTAATGTTGAAACACATCAACACAGCAGTTCTTGACTCCAGGCTTCACAGTTCGTCCCTTCAGTCTATTCTCCATGCCATGGCTAGAGCAATCTTCCTAAGATACCAGTCCTGATAGCTTCCTACTGACCTCGGAATAAAGATCCAATAACGTGGCCCTGGCTCCTGCTTCCCTCTGTGGCCTTATTGCTCTTCCTTGCCCAGTTGAACTCTCTACCCAGCCTCACTGAATTGCAAGAAGCTCCCAGGCAACATTTTGCTTTGTACTCTCTATTTGTTGTCTTTCTCCTTCCTAAGACATCTCAGATCTCAGCTGATATTTTCCTCTGGGAAGTTCTTTGTTCTCTCTCCATATACAGTGAGGTATGCTTCTATACTCCCTGTGCCATGAGCATCATTGCTTGGCTATGTCTGTAGTTGGGCAGTAAGTTCTTTGGGGGTAAAGAATCAGCTCTCTTCACTGCTGGACCCTCAAGGCTTCCACATGGATTGTGATCACAAATTGTTATTGAATGGATGATTCCAGGGAAGAAGTGATATTCTGGGTTGTGGAGATACTGAAACTTCTTTTCCAAATGCAGAGCCTTAAAACTAGATACCTCCTGTTTTAGTCAGCTTTTTTTTTGGGAAGTTGTCAGGGAGCTCTTGGTTTCAGAGGTCTCAGTCCATAGACAGCACCATTCTTCAAGGCTGGAGGTGGGGGCAGAAGAGTGTGATGGAGGGAAGGACTCACATGATGATCAGAAAGCAGAGAGAGACTCCATTCTCCAGATATAAAATATATACCCCAAAGGCATGCCCCCAATGACCCAAATCCTCCAGCCACACCCTACCAACCTTTAATTACCACCCATTTAATCCCTATTAGGGGATTACTTCACTGATTGGGATAAGGCTCTCATAACACAATCATTTCACTTCTAAACATTCTTGCATTGTCTGACACATGAGCTTTTGGGGGACACTTAATATATAAACCATAACACCTCCTTTGCTAAATCAGAACAAATTCATTTCTTCTTGTTCTATTGCTCCCAAGGAAGGCCACACAGAAAGTCAACTGTATAACATTGCACTTTTGACATCCTGGTCTGTAGGGTTGCTAGCCATGGACTTGGACCCTGTGTAGTAAGTGCAACAAAATAATTTCCTTAGAGGCATCTTGTTACTCAGCTGCTGTTTGATATAGAATTTGTATCAATTTAAACTGAAATTATTAGATGATTAATTGTTAAGAATTAAGAGACCTTTCATAGTCTCAACTCTGCTCTGTATCATAGAAATCAAGGTTCAAGAACCTGTTCATTTATTGTATGATTAATTTACAGCTATACATATGAAGATGGGGAGGGATTTAGGGTCTTGCTGGAAGTAGCAGATCATGCAAGAAGGATGCTTCTGCTCTTCAGTCTTATCAGCCCTTCTCACCTCATTGTTATGAAAACAAAACCAGAGCCTCCCAAATGAAAAGTGCAAGTTACCCATATGCCTGAGGGAATCTCAGTTTTCAAATATAGTTTAGATATCAAATATCTGTTTTCTAAGGTTTATAGTCATACTTTCTGAGAGACCCCTTCATTTCCCTGAACAGTCATCTACTCTACACTGTTTTGTGTTTTGATACTGGGGAATGAATTCAAGGGGCACTTGACCATGGAGCCCAGCCCTATTTTGTATTTCATTTAGAGACAGGGTCTCACTGAGTTGCTTAGTGCCTTGCTGTTGCTAAGGCTGGCATTGAACTCGAGATCCTCCTGCACCTCTGGAATTAAAGATGTACCCCACTGCACCTGGCTCCATACTATTTTTTACCTGTGACCCCCTGCTTGAACACAGATTGTGATGGGGAACTTAACTACCACAGCTCTAATAAGCCTCATGGCTGCATCTCATTAAAAGGGTTATAGTATCATTTAGAAATCTCTCTATTTCAGAGGTTACCTTTTTATGCAACTTATTCAGTAATTGTTTGGAAAAATTACAGAAGATTCATAAATATCCTGGGAGATACTAGAAATGTGTGTTTTTATATTCTTAGTGGAGTTGACAACAGAAATGCCCTTATATTTTGTATAGTTAATTCAGTTAGAAGTTAATCTTGATGTTAATAGAGCTGAAATGAGGGGACTGAGTACAGATACTGCATCTTCATGTCCCAGGCAGACACACATTTGTCTTACCACCTGTCCATCCCTTCCTTTATTCTTTCTGCAGACATTCCTGAGGACTTGTAGAGCAGGCAGCCTCCAGCAGGGGCTGAAGTGCACACAGCAGAAGTACAGGGACAGGTTCCTGCCCTCTGGAATTTAGGCTGAGAAAAAGTAGTTACTATTTGCTTAGAAAGAATGAAGTGGTTTGTTTGTTTGTTTTGTTTTGTTTTTTAATGGGGGGAATGCCACTTTGTGCATGTAACAATCCTCTGAGGTTTTCCTTTCCTCTTCCTACTTTTCTCTCTCTCTTTCCCCCCTCTCTCTTTAGCACCACCTGAAAAAATTGGAAGGCCGCCGCCTGGATTACGATTATAAAAAGAAACGAGTAGGTAAGATACCAGATGAAGAAGTCAGACAAGCAGTAGAAAAATTTGAAGAGTCAAAGGAGTTGGCTGAAAGAAGCATGTTTAATTTTTTAGAAAATGATGTAAGTATTTAAGTCAAACAAGAGACCTTAATGTAAATTAATAAAACACTGATCAGCATGTTGAAAACCTCTAAAGTCTGAGTTGTTATGGAAGTTTTTAGAATGTTCAGTAGCCATTATTTCCAGCCTCAAAGATAGGGTCAGACATCCAGCAAGCCCTAACTCAGGTCTGGAATCTTGGGAAGCCCTGTTTATCCAAGAGATATTTTGAGTGGGCCGCAGGAAGGTAGACTTGTCTCAGAAGATGGCAAAGTAAACTGGCCTTTGTGTTTGAGGCCACATTTGTGGTTTCACAGGAGAATAGAAAGCCCAGATCATAGACCAGTTTGCAGTTCTTAAGACTGAACAGCACTGTAGGAGCCAAATGTTTGAGGATGAGGGCCTTTCTTCCCTGCGGCTCTCTGAGGCCTTTACTCATCAGAGTGAACATTTGGTACTCAAAAGCATGACCTGCGTTTTTTTTAGCTGCTCCATAGTGGTGCTTGTGAAACTGGGGACTGGGAAGGTCTTAGATCATAGCACCTAGAAATGCCAATCTTCTCTTGTACCGGTCCTGGCATTAACTAGCCGGCTTTTATTTGATTTTTCCAAATGACATCGAATGAAATGGGGATGAGTAATTCCCCATGGCAAGCTGAGGGCTTCCCTTATTTGCCTTGGTTATGAGGAATCACTTGGCATTTTTACTGCCTGAGTGGAAAAGGCCACAGCCACCTGCCTTCTGCTTGAGTCCCTGACTCAGGTCTTAAATCAGCCTGGCCTGAGTGAAACCATGAGCTGTCTTGGCCAGCATTAGCTTTGGACTCATTTGTTAAACTTTCAAACCTGTGACAAGTCAGGGGATTTATTTATCCTCAAAAACATATCATACTTATAGCTGCTTGTTAAAAAGTACACCATGGTCTTTCATCTTCTGAATCAGTTCAAAAAGAAGGTATGAAGCACTTTCTAGTCCATGGTGATGTGTGGAGGAACTATATCCAGTATTGACAATTCATAAATCCCAGAAGACTAATTTTCCCAAATGGAGAAATCGGTTTGAAATTTCTCATGCCCATTAAACCATCGAGAATTGAAAAGTACACTCTTTTATGTTTTTTGTTTTAATTTTTTTTTTGTTTTTACATTTTATGGGAAATAGGAGGAGGTATAACACTTTGCTGTCTCTTTGTTTATTTTGCTTAAATATATAAATTTCTTCTTGAAATTGTCCCCAAGCAACAGGCATTTTTGTTTTGTTTCAGATTGCCATATTTAATTTGTTTGAAGTATTTAGAAAATCTTTTTGAGGTATGACAGATACTCCTTATGGGGCCATAACAAATGACTTGCCAGCTTGGGGCCCATTAGCAGTAGATTTACGGGTTGAGGTTGTATCTTGCATGTCACACATGCTGCCTAATCCATGTGCTGCACTCATGACCTTTGTGCATGAACCTCCATAATTGTTTTTGCAAAGTTCTCCATGAGTAAAGCCTGTCTTAGCAGCTTTGGCCTTGACAGTTAACCCAAGAGACCTCAGTGTTCCCCTCAGTATCAGTGAAAAGTCAAAAAATGATCCCTCCATTATAAAAACAGTTATTTGTCCATTCTCTGACAGTGACAAGTATTCAGCTTGTCACAGATGGGCTAACCCCTCCCTCCCTGCCCTGGCAGAAGTAGTAGCTAGTCCTTAACCCAAGCTCCATAGTATCAAGTCTTCTCCATTGTGGCCTCAGTATTTCCCTAGGGAATTTCTGCAGTGAATGGTGGTACCCCTGTTCAATTCTGGGGAACTGGGGTTTCCTTCCCCCTTATTTCAGCTCCTGGGGTCCATACTACCAGAAAGCCTGCTGTAACTGGCATCAGGGATGACCTACTATCACTGCTTTTTTGACAGAGGCTGTGAAAACCAGCAATTGAGGTGAGAGGAGACCAAAGCAATGAGACTGAAGGGCTGTCCAGACTGCTTTGGCACTGGGCTCCTTCCCTTTCTCTTTCCTCCTTTCCTCATGTCAACCACAGTGGGTTATCCTGTGCCCTGTGGTTGCTAATTCTTACCATAATGATGATGGTGTGATGATACTAGGGACAAGAGCTGCCATTTGCTAAGCACCCCATGACAGAGATCCTCAGGGTACACTGGTAACAGTCCCCTATTATGGCACCCTTGCTTTGGCCTTTACGCCTCTTGGTTTATAGCTGAAGGGACTCACAAGTTATATATAGGCCCCAGAAGGCCATCTTTGTTCTCTTTTGGGGGTTAGAACCAGAAGGGTCTTTCTCATGTCCAGCTGATCTGGCTGTTTCTCTCCTCTTACCAGGAAAGGTACAGAAAATCTCCTTCAGTTCACTCCTTGTATCTGATGTGCTAATGCTGACATTGCCTGGTGGTTAGGGGACAAACTATGGATGTGATCTGTTGGGGGAAAGGAAAAGTACTAATATATGGTGGGGTAGGGCATGCATTGAACCTTTGGCCCTGTCTTTACCCCCATCTCCACTGGCTAAGGCCAGTGGTTCTGCAGCCTATGGGACTCTGGCCTCTTGCTCCCTCTTCATCACCAACCTCACATCCAGCCTTTGTCACTCAGTCTCTTTAACCATGTCTGCTTCCTTTCATGGTGGGAAGCTGTGCTTCTGGAAGGCTGGATTTTCTCCTAGGAAATCATCTTGGCACTAACTAAAGTTGCCAAGGACCTGTCTAATTATCAGGCTAAATATAGGAGATCACAAGTCCTGCCAATGCCTGATGGGTTCAAAGGTGACTCCACCTAACATAGTATCTGCTGGAGATAGGTGCACAGACTCTGTCAAAAAAACATGCCTCAGGAGGAACAGAATGGCAGGCTGTATAGGCCTGTCTTTTAGACACAGATGGGAGATGCTTATATTATTAGGGGTTAGAGATTTGGGGATATCCATCATAGTATTCACCATTTTGAGTTCTGACTTATTGAGAATTAGACACGTCTTAATTGATGAAAATACCAATAATTAATAAAATGCAGACTTGTGGTCACCTGTGTTGGAGGATATGGCATGACCCCAAAGTCCCAAAGAATCACTTTCTACTCTTTGCGTCCTCAGTTGATGGAAGCCAGCCCTGGAACAGAGCCAACCTGACCCTCATTCAGACACAATCTGAGATGCTGAAACTGGGCAAGTAGCCCTCACTGGGCCTCTGGCCATGTGGAGCCTGTTTTTGAGGCAGAGCAAGCCATCCTGCTAACGAGAGAACACTCCCCAATCTAATCCATAGGGGGAGGAGAAAAGAAAGGCTGGAAAGAGGGCTTAGAAGTATTTATTCCAAAGAAAGTAAATAAGCCAAGTACATAGTGTGAAGGGAAACCACTTGAGATGGTGTGCTTGGTGCTACCGGCCCATGTTTACCTGGCACTAGAAATTCAAAGGCTCAAATCTCATTCCAGGGAGCAGCCAGTGCCTTTCTTCTTCAACCCTCGTGTCTTAACAATCCTGGCTAAGAAATAACAAAAGCTTCACCAGAGAATGCCTAAAAAAAATTGCTTGCCAGATCTCTGCCTGATGTGGGAAGAGCTCTGACTGTAATTAATAGACTTGATCTTTCCTGGGCCACCAAATACAAATCTTTCTAGGACTTTCTGGCTTACAGGCCATTTGTCAGGAATTCCAGGGTGTGGTCACTTCTCTGTCCTCACATGTGCATTCTCCCAACTGAGGAACGGGAGCCAAACAAGGATTACATACCAGCCCCCTACTCAGAGGATAAGGCTTTCTGAAAAGCCTTGTTGGAAGAAGCAACTTGGGCCTGGACCAATGGATGTCCAGCTAGCTAGACCTCGGAACCACTCACAGGAGAACAAGTTGCACAGAGCAGAAAGCCAGATGACACATGATATCTTGGCATCTTCACCAACCCACTTTCTTAAAGAATACAGAACCCAGAGCCAGGGCCCTACTGTCTTTTAGTGCAGTGTCCAAAAGTCTGGTTAGCAGGGCCAAGCAGGTGCCAGGCTTCCAGGCTCAACAGTATCATTTCTCCACCTTTGCTGTGGAAAGGAGAGGATAGTGCAGAGACCTGAAGTGTTCATTCCAATGTTTCTAAGCAAAAGTTCTATCTATTTTCTTATCTAATTTTTTGCCAGAATTGGGAATGGGAAAATGAAGAAGAGTATCCTTTGGTTCCTTATTGCAGCCACTGATTAAGAACTGGATAAGAAACCTTGAGCATCATTTCACTTCTGGTTTGAGACCAAATAGCTTCACTGTTCTATAGGTGGTGATACAAGCTAGGGGGTGTTTTGATCCTCTGGCTTTCAAGCGCCAGGCCTATGACTGAATCCTTTTGTTGTGCCAGGCTTGGCAGGGTCCCCTGAGATGCCTAGAGTAGCTGTCCCCGCAGAGAATGGCCATTGTGCCTGCCACCACTGATTTTGGGGGTTGTAGGAAAATCAGCAAGGTGACTCTGAGCCTTCATTGCATTTCTTGGGAATGGTGAATCCCTCAAGGGCTTGTTAACACACTGTCTCCTCTTCTGTTTTTGCAAAGAATTTTATTCCTTACAAGTTGACATTATCAAATGTAGATCATTGACCTTAAGCAGAAACTGGAGATATTGTATAGATGTCTACTTCAGCCCAGTGGAGCAAGAGCCCTGCACTATCCACTACCTGTTTTGGTACAAATCCCCTGGAGCTGGGGGTCCTTCATCCATGGGTTCCCTTAGGTTCTTTTCACTGGTCTAGAGTAGCATTCTCCCAAATTAATTCCATGAGCTGTTAGCATGTTGCGTTAATACTCTCTCTTTTATGGTTAAATAAATTTGAGAAACCTTGGGTTAAAAAACTAAACAACAGTTTTTTATCCCAAGACTCTCTAGACTGTATAAGATAATATGAAAGATTAATCTCTGAGCAACATCTAAAAGAGGATATTACTGGCAATTTGCCAAACTGGTTGACTAGAACTGCACTGCATTATTATAGTTACTGACATTTCAGGAGTGGAATAAGATGCATCAGGAAGTACTGGGCCAGCAGAAAGTATACCCAGCAAAAAAGTAAGAGACCTGGTTCTGGTTCTGGCTTTATCTCTTCTTGTGCATATGCCCTGGGAAAGTTACTTTCACTTTTGAAATATCAAGCAACTGAGCAACTTCATTTGAGAAGTTCTTTTGAAGTGTAAAGTGGAGAATGAAAATATATTATTAATTTAATTGCCTTACTCAAGCTTTGTTCAGAAACTCTGAATAAAGACTTTGAATCCATTGAAAAAGACACCTATTATGACTAGACTGCAAAATTCACAAGAAAATTTCTTTTGGCTTCTCTGACAAATCCAAAAAGAGATGAAGTGTGTGATATGATAGAGCAAGGAAAATGAAGATGACTTCCATGGGAAGTATGTCATTTCATTTGTGAGAGAAGATGGCTTAATCTGCATAACTTTCCTATGTACATAAATGAATACACCACAGTGAATCCCACCATTGTGTACATCCACAAGACTGGGGCAATAATTAGAATGAGATATATTCCATCCATGTATAATTTTATCAAAATGGACTATATTGTCATGCATAACTAAAAATAACCAATAAAAAAAGAAGAAGAAGAGGGCTTGTTACCTCCTAAAGATGTGCATTTCTTTTCTCATTCTTGCTGAGCACACTGGGGATCCCAGGCACCTGGGTAGAGCAGCACCCATTCACATGATGGTTCTCTGTGTTGTCACCATAGCCTTCAGAGGATGCCTCTCTCTGCCTTGGCTGTCAACCAGTCTGAGGAGGAGGGGTCACATCCTTTCCTTCTTTAACCTCAGATTCCATGTTACTTTTTTAGAGAATTGACTTAGAAAGCCCTACTCTGGGCTGTAGTCTTTGGAGCCCTTCTTCTTTGGGGTAAGCCCGAGCCCTTTGAAGTTGGTCCACAAGACCAGACAATGGTTCCGATACCACCCAAGTGTCCCTAAGGTTTCCACTGCTAGTAACACTAGGAATGTTTAGTGCTTTTGATCCACTGTAGTTCGAGACATCTCTGACCTGCCTCCATCTCCAGGGTCAGGTAATTCCAACAGCCTCATACACTGGTCAGCCATTGGCTTGCAGCTTGAGAGAGAATTAAATACATCCATAAGTGGTACATTAATTGATATGCTATGTGCATGGGAGAGAAATGAAGTCCATCTTACCCATCTGGAAAGAGAGTGAGGTGCCATGGGGTAAAGCTGAAGCATCAGTGAAGTCCCCAGGCCCAGCCACAGAAGACTCATTACCTAGTGAATTTGGTTGGCAGCTCTTCCAAACCCTCCCCTACCCCAAACAGGGGACCCTGACCTGCATTAATCCCATTGTTAGCATTTAGTTAGTTTGGGAATAGACCAAAGCAGCCCTGTATTAGGATCACAGACATGATGACTTAAAGGACCATAAATTTCTTATATCTTGGAGGTTGTAAGTCCTATGATCAACGTTTTGGTAAGGCTGCCTTCCTTCTGGAGGTTCCAGAAAGGAATCTATTTCCTTTCTTTTCCCAGCTATTAGAGACTATCTGCATTCCTTGGCTCCTTGACTTATTTTCTCCATCTTCAGAGCTAGCAGCAGCCTAGACATGGTGGCACATACGTGTAATCCCAGCTATTTGGGAGGTTGAGGCAGGAGGATGGGAAGTTCCAGGCCAGCCTAGACAACTAGCAATACCCTGCTCAAAATAAAAACAAATAAGAAAGGCTGGGGATCTAGCTCAGTGGGATAGAGTACCCCTGGGTTCAACCCCCAGTACATGCAAAATAAATAAATCAACAAATAAATAAAAGCAGAGTATCTTTAAATCTCTTGTTCTGACCTCTGCTTTTATTGTCATGTCTTCTGCTATGACTCTAACCCTCCTATGTACCTCTTAAAAAGGACCCTTGTAATTATACACCAATAATTCAAGATATTCTCCCCATCTCAAGATGCTTAATTTAATTATATCTGCAAAGTTCCATTGGCTGTGCAAACTTATTCATAAATTTGGGGGTTTAGGCCTGGGACTTCTTGTGGGACAATATTCTGTCACAAGTTCCCTCTGGTTTTATGGTTTCATGAATCTCCCAGATATCTTTGCGGTCCTCTCACTCCATGCATTTGTCGGCCACCACTGCCTGTGCCTCCTTAATTTCTAGCCTAATGGTGAAGTCTGTTTGCATTGTGAGTTTTTCAAAGTAGGCATCTGAACTGGGTGTGAGAGAAGACAGCTGTTTCTCGGGTATTTGTGTTCCTTTGAATGTCAGGTAAACTTTTCCATATGGTGAGGTCACATTTTGTTCTTGAGGTCCCAGCCTGCAAATGGAATTAAGCGTCCATATACCTGAGGCAGATCCAAATTGAGTGGTGTGTGGCCACTGGAGGAAATGTTTAACTTTCTACCTAAGTTTTGGTTCTTAGATGGCCTGGGTTTATTGCTCTATCTTGTTTTTTCTTGTTCAGGTATTTAATTCTGATTGCAGCTTTGGGAATCAGAGTCTACCTGTGCTGGTTCCTAGCACAGCTTGATGTTCATGGTCTGGAAGACAATGAAATGGAAGCTTCCATTTTCTGACAGTTATAGAAGAATAATCCACTTGTGGCATCGCATGTCTTGCACTTAGCATGTACTATGTGCAGGCATTGAGTAGCTCTGCTGTTACCTCTCGAGCTTTAAGGGGCTCTGACATTCACTGTCTTCCCACAGTCAGCCTAAAATGCATTTCTTGATTATATAATCATGCATTTTAGCCATTTCAGAGAGAATAGCTGGTAATTTGCAGACCCCGCCCTTTACCAACCCTACATATGTTTCAAGGAATATTCATTTAGCTTTTCCACTCTTCCTTTAAAAATTCTAAAACATCAAACATATTTCAAAGTGGGGCATAAATTAGGACATATTAATTTTACTAAAGACAGAGAGGTGTGGCACAGATTTTTACCAAACATACAGCTTGAGCACTCTAAGGAAGAAAAATTTTGTAGCAAATTCTTTTGTAGCAAATTCTGCCATGATCCTGTTAGGCCATGGTGCCGGACTTATTCAAAAGTATGTGAAAAAGCCAAAGAGATGAAATTTAAGAAATCCTTAGGATTTCGTTGGGGCCAGGCTGTCTTTGTTTTGTTTATTGGGTTTTTAGAAATTTAAGGCTGGGCTTGCTGCTTTTCCAGCCACAGAGCATGGTAAAGTGAATGTAACACCAGGGGATTTCCTTATTCAAATGCCAATCACATTTTGGCACAAGTAGAATTCCATGCGTACCTTTTTCTTTTTCTTTTTTTTTTTTTTTTTGGACTGAGGATTGGACTCAGGGATGCTCTCTGCCACTGAGCTGCATCCCTTGCTCTTTTTATTTTTTATTTTAAGACAGTGTCTTACTAAATGCTGATGCTGACCTCTAATTCGGGATCCTTCTGCCTCAGCCTCCCAAGTTGCTGAGATTACAGGTGTGTGCTATCATATCTAGATGTATTCCATATATATCGTCAATGCATATTGAGCCCATGTTTAAAGTGGTATAAATGGTTTAAGAAAATTTATAGAGTAGGCAGCAAAAGAATAGTCTGCATCAACACATGGAAACACCTTGGATCTTTGAAAACATGCAAGTCCATGACTGTTTACATGGGGTGAGAATGTATGAATGAATAAGCAGGCAGATTTTTCCCCAAAGCTGGTTAGAAAGTGATATATGAGAATGATGCCTGAGCTTTGGGGAAAATGTGGTAGAGCAATGTTGATTTGTGACTCTGTCCAGATTTGGAGTTCATGGGATTTATGCTGGGAGGTATCACCTCAGCCTTCTGGGACTTGCCTCTGAGGCTTCCTGAAATACGTTTTATTAATCTTTACTTCTTAAAGCAGTTCCTTAACCTTGTTGGGTAGCAGGAAAGCTCTTGGGCCCTCTCAATATTGCTCTTCCCTCAAATTACACACCTCCAGGTCTTCCGGACTTTGCTCACAAGACAAAGCTTTGTTTGTTTGCTTGTTTAAGCATCCATTGTAAGTTGACCACTAACTTGTGTTGATTTGTGGGAAAGAAATACGCCGGAATCTTTGTAGTTCATTCTTTTCCACTGTATGTTTCAGGGAAAATATTTTCTGCTGGTAGCAATAAAATACACAGGGGGATTCTTTGCCCTGCAGCACATGTTGCTTTTGGGCACTCCATTCTTATCTGAGAACAGCTTAATTTACTTACTTTCTGGGGTTTGCTTAGCTAGAAAGTGCCCATAGAGACACTTCACAAAGTTTCTTTACTAGGTGTTGGCTTCACTTACCATTGGAAAAGCTTCCTTTCTCCATTTTCAGATCAGTGAACTATAAGCATAAAAATGTCCATAGAATATCAACACCTAATTGGAAAAGAAAGCATATTATTGAATTACATTAAATTCATAATCACAAATAAATGTGAACATGTTTTTCCAGCATCTACATCTCTATACCACGGCTGTATGGTTATTATGCAGGGCTCCAAGATGGAATGAAATGAAATGGACCAGAGCCAAGGCAGACGTTGGGCTTCCCCGCAAAGCTGGGTCTTTGTTGCTGGGCACCTCTCTCTGGACATTACATGGGCTCTGGCCTCCATGGAGTAATTTTGCACTTCTGCTGCAGGTAGAGCAAGTCAGCCAGTTGGCCGTGTTTATAGAGGCAGCTTTAGACTATCACAAACAGTCCACAGAGATTCTGCAGGAGCTGCAGAGCAAGCTACAAATGCGGTAAGGTCCTTTACCTTTCTTATAGCCAGGGGCTGCAGAGTTAAGTCAATTGAAATCAATCTCTGTCTCTTTATCTCCCCTTCCCTCTGCCCCATTCTATGCTGAAATTTCTTTAGTTGGCTTTCATGGTTAGGCATGGATGGGACAGAAAACTAATATGTGACTTTGGACAATAAGTCAGAACTGGGAAAAGAAATCTGATAGCTTTTCTCCTTTTTCTTTTCATTAAAGCCCCCTTTCTCTCCGCTGTGTTTAGGGTAATCAAACAAAGGGTTCCCTTGCCCACTTGGAGGTTGACCCTTGCAGAGCTATCTGCTTCCTTGCCAACTTGCTGAACTTTGCTCTCCACTTTTAAGCTGGCAGTAGCTATGGTGTATACTCTCTTCCCAACACCTAGGGGCATGCAGAGAAGAATGGAATGATTCAGAAAATATGTCAATATCCATACAAAAGATATATTTATACTTCACTAGTACAAATACCAGGCTGAGCTGGGCGGGGTGGTGCACACCTATAATCCCAGTGGCTTGGAAGGCTGAGGCAGGAGGATCTTGAGTTCAAAGCCAGCCTAAGCAAAACTGAGGCACTGTGAAACTCAGTGAGATCCTGTCTCTAAATAAAATACAAAATAGGGCTGGGGATGTGGCTCAGTGGTCAAGTGGCCCTGAATTCAATCCCTGGTACCAAATATACAAAAAACAAACAAAAAACCAGACTGTATTCATAAGATTGACATGAAAAGCAATTTCAGCATATTCTGAAAGATGAAAGAAATATTGAGATTTGTGCTTTATGGTTTTAATGATCGACATAGTCTATATATTTTTGAAAATTAGTAATAACATCTATAATATGCACAGCAATCCCACTAATTAAAATGTTGGGCTAAAAATACCATTAATACCCTATGTTTTGAACAAATTTGATAACAGAAAATTGTTTTACACAGCATTATGGCAATGGCAAAAACAAATCTGGAGAGATTTTCTCTCAATTCAATGCCCTGATTCTAGAAGGATATGTGTCCAGTCCCTGAAGCATCCACTAGATATTCATCTAGCTCTTATAGGAGGATATTTTCAAATTCTCTAACAGAGGGGAATGAAGAAGGCAGCTAGTGTGGTTGAGGGGCCACTTGCTAAATGCCTCTGGGACTTATGAGGCTAAATGGTCTTCAAGATGAATTTCACTGAGAAGCTCACATAGATAGTTGGAAAACTGCATTTAGGATGTGACTTCTGTCCCTTAGGGCTATTAAGGAATCAGTGTGTAAAATCCGTCACCTCCCTGGTCACTCATGTAACCTAGGTTTGCATACTCATCAGGGCTTAGTGAAGGTGTGTTTGAAAGCTCTGCTATCTTTATCAGATGCCTGACTCAGATTCCAATGTGTGTTACAGAATTACGGCTGCATCCAATATCCCTAAAAGAGAATATAAGCCAAGACCCGTGAAAAGGAGTACTAGTGAGTTCAATGGGGTTTCCACTTCTGCAGCAAAGTCGGCAGGTACGTTAACCTCTCTCAATGTATGAAGTGTGCCCCTCAATAAGGCTTCTTCTAGAAACATTGATCTGCTTCTTGTTGTGAGGTCTATCCATGCAAAAACCCTAACATTCTGAATTCCTTCGCTGATTTGGTGAAATTCTTTCCCCCAACAATGTCCCTTTTTCCTATTTCAAATACTCATCCGATTTTGAAAATGAACACCAGGAAGAATTCCATCACTTTACTAAAACCTCCTTATATGGCAATTAGATAAACCCTCGATCTTAGGACCCTTGTTGCTACATTATCCTTACGTTTTTAACTTTCAAAGTATTTTACTAATTTTTAAAGTTTTTTATTGTTGAGCACTTGGTATATGCTGGGCTCTGTCTTAAGTGCTGCATTCTTCATTTTTAATGACAAATGACACATAAATATAATCTTGAGTAAAGTGATCAAACTGAGGGGAAAAATTCAGATGGTATAAAAATTCTGTTGTCTCTTGTGATTGCCCATTCCAACCCAATCTCCTCCTTAGATATAGCCACTGTTAACCTTTTGGTATGAATACTCTCATATGTATTTATGTACACATACATACACACACAGTTTTAAGATTTTTTTCTGTTTTATAAATGTAACATCAACTTAGGCATATTGTTACACAGTTTGATTTTTAAAATATTACTATTTCTTGGAGTTATTTTCATTCCTTGCATATAGATCTATCACTTTTTAATGAGTTCATAGTTTTTTATTATACATACACTATATCCCTATTAATTAACCTAGTTTTTTTTTTAAATTTACTAATATGAATACCTTTTATCTTCCTCCATATTCTGATAAGCAAGTCTTTCTAGGAAATGAAATTGCTGATTTAGGCTCATTGCTGTATTATGCACATTTTAAGTGACAGTAGATAATTGCCTAAATTACCTACATGACCTTTACTATTCGAATACCTGCTTCCTAATGCCCATGTAATTACACTTCCATTTCTTCTGAGCACTCAAGAATTAAAAAATGGCATTCAATTTTAGCTTGTCTTTCCATAATTACAAGTGAGATTGAATATTTTTTCTCTAATTCATCATTTGTTTTCCTTATGTCTGAATTACTTATGTCATTTTTTAGGTAGTTTATGTTAGTGATTTGTATGGATTCTTTAATATTTACAATTTTTTTCCCTCTTTGTCACTTATCTTTAAATCTTGTTTATTAAGTGTTTTATCTATTTATTGGTTTTGTTGCTGTGATTTGCTTTGTTCATTTTTTTGAGTATACAGAAGCTCTATTTTGATGTAGTCAAATTTATCAATATTTTACTTATGATTTTTACATTTTGTGTATACTTACGATTTTTGCATTTTATGCCATTGAGAAAAGTCTTTCTGACACCAAAGTTATTCTGCTGTAGTTTTCTGTGACTTAAAATCTCCTCTGGATACTTAAATGCTAATCATTTGGATTTTGTAAATTAAAATAAACTGCCAAACTATCAGAATGGCTGTGTGAGTTTGCATTCCCACCAGCCATGTATGAGTGATACAGTTACTTCACATACACACCAGCATTTGGGGTTGTTACCATTTTTAATTGTAGTTCCTTTGACTAATGATGTTGAACATTTCTTCATTTGCTTATTTACCATTTGAAGGTCCCCTTTGATGAAATTTCTTTTCATATCTTTGCCTGTTTTCTACTTAGATTATTTGTATTTTTACTGATGAGATTTGAGAATTCTCTCTACATTCTAAATGTAGTGGGGTTTTTTGGTTATGAAAGTGGTTTGCAAATATATTCCTTCACTCTGCAGCTTACATTTTATTATCTTAACAGGGTTTTTCACAGATCAAAAGTTTTTAATTTGGATGAAATCCAAGTTATCCGTTTCTTCTGCTATTTGTTCTTGATATGAAACTAAGAATTCTTTGCCTTGCTTAGTGTAAGATCTTCTCCTATGTTTTTTCTCAAATTCATGACCGATTTTGAGGTAGGGTTTGTATGTGACATGTGGCTTGAGGTTCATTTATTCTGTTGTTGGGTGTCTGGTTGTTCTTCCATAGCACACCCAATCCAGAAAACCATCAGTCTGAATTTTCTTCCACCACTACACTCCCTTTAAAGTTCCTTTTTTTAATGAAAAATAACAATTCTCAGGGGTTGGGGCTGTGGCTTAGTGGTGGAGTGTGCTTGCCTCGCATGTGTGAGGCGCTAGGTTCGATCCTCAGCACCACATAAAAATAAGTGAAGATACTCTATGTTCATCTACAACTAAATTAAAAAATAACAATTCTCAGAATAATATGTACATGTAGTTTTTAAAATAAAATGGTACCACAAAGCTTCTATTTATGAAAATCAGTAGTCTCCCTCTCTACTCCTCTGCCAAGGCTTATTTCCACTCTCAGAGGAAACCACCTTCAACTCTCCACTGTTTGGTATTTAACTCCATTGTTCTAAACAAAATGTTATTTGCTGATTTTTCAGTTTTGGGTCACAAATAATGATTTCCTACTAAAGAAGATAAGCATTCAACTTGCTCTCCTTTGGTCTCCCATATACACCCCCTCTTCCAGCTTACTTAAAATCACCATTTTTTGTCAAATAAATATTTATTACATAATGATCATTTTCATCATGCAGAAGTATTAAAATCCACCCCTCTCATTTCCCCTGCTGTTATTTTACATGCAGTTGCTGCTATCTCTGAATGAAGACCTGGGCAGTCCCCAAGACTTTTCTGATTATATCTAGGTCACATGAGTTCTCCAGTCACTTCACTGTATAAGTGAAAGTTTGCACAGTGGCCCAATTGCTAAGACCTGTATAGTAACCAAAGTTAAAATCTCTAATATACTATTTCAGTGGCAAGCTAGATATCAGGGCAGGGATGGTATTAGGCTTCTTTGTTTCATCTACCCCTTCTGTTCTTGAATCTCTAGAGAACTTCATGCTCTTTGAGGGCACTTTTAAATAAATCTCCCTCCTACCCTAACCTCTCTCTTTCTCTCAGAAGAATATGCAAATTCCAGCTCCTCCATGCTCTCTCCATAACTTCTCTGAATTTTTTTTCTAATCTTTGTTACGTGATCTGGTTGTGCCACAGGTGTGAGTTAGGGTTAAGAGTAATAAAAACGTTCCCCCCATCACTTCTGTTTGTTTCAAGTTCTCAGGGTGATCTTCTGCACACCAAGCTTTAAAAACAGTTCTGAAGCCTCAGCCCAAACCTCCATTTTTATGTTCTGTAACAATGACTACAATGCCATGTGCATAAAAATAATATGCACAGCATCATTACTGAGGGACTAGGGCTCTACTTTCATTCTTATTCGACTTCCTGCTTCTTGCTTGTCATAGCTTTCTAAGTCTTGACATCAGGTCCTGTTAATCCTCTAACTTTGGTCTTCTTTTTCAGTCAAATCTGGGTTAGCTATTCTAGTTCCTTTGCATTTTTTTGAGAATTTTAAGATCATCTTTTCAATTTTTTTAAAGCACATTTGAATTTTGATTTATATTGGGTTGACTCTCTGATCCCTTAAGAAAAAATCAGTAGTTTAATAAAATTGAATGTTCCAATCTTGAACACTTTGGCCTTTATTATTTTATCGCTTCTGCTTGCTTTGAGTTTAATTTGCTCTTTTTCTGTTCCAGGATACCACCTAACATTTAGTAGTTTGTCACATTAGGCCCCTCTTGGCTGTGACAATTTCTAAGACTTTCTTGGTTTTAAACGAGCTTGACCATTTGGGAGAGTACTATTCAGGGATTTTGAGGTTGATTTAGTGTTATTCATGGTCTGAATGAGATTGTGAGTCTGGGTTCCTCACCACAGTGTATCAGGTTGTCTAGGTGACTGAGCACTGTGGATGCCCATCTGGATCAGCTGGCTAAGGATGCCCATCTGGATCAGCTGGCTAAAGCTTCTCCTTTTCTTCTCTAAGGAAAAGTTTTAAATTACAGATGCGACATTTTAAAAATAGATACAGGGATATCAATGTTACCAGGTTCTTGAGAAAGTTTGTCTCTTTCAAGGAATTTGTCCATAAACCTAAGTTGTCAGTTAGGCATAAAGTTCTTCCAGTTATTCTCTTATTATCCTTTTAAGATATGCAGAATTTGTGGAGGTGTCACCTCTCTCATCCATTGCTGATACTGCTTATTGGTAGTTTCTTTCCTTTTTTTCTTAATCATCTCATTTTGGCTATGAATTTCTTAATTTTCCATTTTTTTGTCAGTGTTTTTTCTCTCATGTTTACTATATTCCGTTTTGGTTCTACTTTGATCTTTATTATTTCATTGCTTCTGCTTACTTTGGGTTTAATTTGCTCTTTTTCTAGTTTCTTATAATAGACACTAAGGTCTTTGAGTCTGTTCTTCTTTTCTAATAATCGTATGTGTTTACTGCTATCAATTCCCCTCTGAGTACTACTTTAGTTGTATCTCATGATTCAGATATGTTGTGGTTTTATTTTCATTCTCTTTGAAACCCTTTATAATTTTATTTTTCAAATCTCTTTAACCTATGATTTCTTTTGAAGTATTTCATTTCCACATATGTGGTCTTTTTCAGATATCTTTCTGTTTGAGACTTCAGATAAACTCTATTTTGTTCAAATAACATATTTTGTATGAATTGTACCCTTTAAATTATTTTGCTTTATGGCCCAGAATATAATTCGTTTTGGTAAATGTGCTGTGTGCACTTGAAAATGTGTGTATTATATTTTCTTTGGTGGAGTGTTCTATAAATGTCAGTTAGATCAACTTCTTAGTGTTGTTCAATTCTTCTATATCTTCTGATTTGTTGCAGTCTGTTTTTTTCCTATAATTTTTGGGTAAAAAGAGTATTGAAATCTCTAATGGTAGTGCTGGACCTATCCATGTTTCTTCGCAATTGAATCAAATATGGGAAGACCGGTTACATTCCCTTCTCCTTCCTCCTTCTTGTTGACCCTTTAATCTAATTACTCATATTGCTTTTAAACCTGGAAATATTTTTTAAAGCCTTAAATATACTTCTCTATTTCCTTGATTTTTTTCCCTTTTTAACTCCCATTAGATATTGGCTCTTTTGATTCTTCCTCTGTGTCTCAGTGTCCTATCCCTTCTTTCCTCATCTCTGCCCTCAGAGGAAATTTCATTATATCATTTTATTCTTTGCTGATACCATTCATTTATTTAGCATATCTACTCAGTTTCTTACCTCTATCATATTAGTTTCCCCACTACAAACTATGTGGCTTAAATTAATACACATTTATCATCCATTTTAAAGCTGTGTGGACCACAGGGCCTAAAATTCAGGAGCTGATGCAAGAGGAGAATCCATTTCTTACCTTTCCCACCTTCTGGAGGCTCTGTGTTCCTTGGCTTCTGGCCCCTTGCTCCATCTTTTTAGCTGGTGGCATGACATCTTCACATCTGCCTCTAGCCTTGTTTTTTTTTTAATTTTTTTTAGTTGTAGTTGGGCCCAATACCTTTATTTTATTTTTAAATTTATTTTATGTGATGCTGAGGTTGGATCCCAGTGCTCACACATACTAGGTGAATGTTCTGCCGCTGATCCACAATCCCACCCCTCCAGCCTCATTTTTCACAGTTGCAAGTTCTTTTCTGAGTCTGATCCTCTTGCTTCCCTCTTATAAGGCCCCTTTTGATTATATTAAGTCCACACACATAATTGTATGACTATAAGTGCCCACCCACATAATTCAAGGTAATCTATCTATATCAAGATCTGTAAGCCAGGTGTGATAGCTGTATTCCCAGCAACTCAAGAGACTGAGGCAGGAAGATTGCAAGTTTGAGGCCAGTCTCTGCAACTTAATGATTCCCTGACTCAAAATAAAAAAATAAAAAGAGCTGGGGGTTTAGCTCAATGGTAGAGCAACCCTGGATCAATCCCTGGTACCAAAAAAAAAGAAAAGAAAAGTTGAAAGATTCTCTTTTGCCACATGAGATACCATATTCATAGATTTCAAGGATTAGGAGGAGGAGAGAAAGGCATTTTTGGGTTCCCACCATATATATATTCAAATTTCTAAAATTTTAACCTTATGAGTAATTAGATCCTTCAGATCCTTTTTAGAATATTAATTACAATTTTAAGAAGTCTCTATTTTTGTAATATATTAAATTTTATCTCCTTGAGTGTTTGTTTAGATCTGCCATCTCTTTTTTTCTTTTAGAGAGGGAGATAGAGAATTTTAATATTTATTTATTTTTTTAGTTTTTGGCGGACACAACATCTTTGTTTTGTATGTGGTGCTGAGTATCCAACCTGGGCTGCACGCATGCCAGGCAAGCGTGCTACCACTTGAGCCACATCCCCAGCCCTCTGCCATCTCTTTTATGAAGTTTTTTCTCATCCAATGTTGTTAATTCTTGGCTCTATATGAATATTTTATTTGAGATTCCTTTCTAGTTGGCCTCCCATGGTAAAGGGGGATTAAGTGATTCTCAGCTTATTAAATACTGGTTTCTGGTTTTCAGGATGTTTCCATCACCCATAGTATTGCCCTGATATCCTATTTTGGGTCACCATATTCAATACTCCTTCCTGAAAGCAGATGTCTGGGCTCCCAGGCACACAACACAAGCCCAGGAAGGGAGGACTTACCTGGCTCCTTTTCTTTCAGAGTGCCACAATAGCTACCCAGCTACCAGTATGCATTTATTCTGAGCTTTGGCATCTGATTGCATTTTTCTGCTTTTAAATTAATGTCAGCATAAATATCTTGAATCACATTATAAGAATATTCTTTTTTTAATTCTGTTTCAGTCATTCTGATGTAAAGTCATAGTTTTGTGATGAAATGTTATTAATGTCCAATTTTAACAGAAGATAGAGACCTCAGGTTAAAAACCTTTTTCAGGCAAGAGTCCTAACTTGAATTGAATTAAATCCCCCCTTTTCCATCATAATTGTTTTCATATAGTCTTTTTATAGCATGTGGTGCTAGTTTTCAATTTACATTTTTGACATAATGTTTCCTTTAAAGTTATTTTAGTTAAATTTATTTCTTTAAAAATAATCAAGAGGATATTCAGATATAGTTCTCTGAAGACTTCTTTTATATTATATTAGGGTGACACTAATTTCTGTATCAAAAAAAAAAGAAAAAGAAAAAAGAAAAACTCAAGTGCAGTATGAAACAGCATAAATTTTTCTTACTCGTGCAACAGTCCAGGGAGAATATTCCAAAAGGATGGGTGATTCTTGTCCCCAGACCTGCTCAGGGGCCCAGGTGGATAGATGCTCTGGCATCCTTATCATGTGATTTCCAAGTTGTTGTCGCTCCAGCCAGCAAGAAGGGGGTAAAAACCAAAATATGTAGGCTAGACACTTCATCCTAAGCTAGCAAGGTGGAAATGATACACTCAACAGTCCAGGGACAAGAGCTCAACCAAATAGTTGCATGTAGTGGCAAAGCAGCCTGGGAAATGTGATCTCTAGCTGGGTGGTCACTACCCAGTTCAAGTTAGGACTCTTGCCTGCAAAAGGTTTTTAACCTGAGGTCTATCCTACTACATATCAGTCTGTTCATACTACAATAACGAAATATTTGAGAGTGGGAAACTTAAAAGCAACAGGATTTATTGCATACCTTTCTGGAGGCTGGCAAATCCAAGACCAAAGTGTTGGCTGATTTAGTGTCTTCTGAGGCCCATTCCTCACAGATGGCACCTTCTAGCTCTATCCTCACACTGCAGAAGGGACAAACTAGCTTCCTTGGACTTCTTTCATAGGCACTAATCTTATTCATGAGGGCTGTTTTTATGACCTACTCACCTCTGAAGGCCCCAACGCTTAATACTTTCTCATCAGGGATTAGATTTCACCAATTTCATCTGGGGCAGATGCGAACATTCAGACAATGGAAAATGGGAATACACAGCAGAAACAAGTCCATAACAATGATGGATCCTGCTGGACAGAAATTGCCAAGGACCCCCTACCCTGGCAGTGAAGGAAGTATCTTGACTAGATGGTGACTCTGCTGCCTTAGGGGAGAGTTCCTATCTTGTCCTTCACTCTGTGGGCCCCTACATTGCCCCCTTCTTAATCTTTCATATCTTCTGAGTCCACATATGAGGTAGTCTTTGGAAAGTTGCCTTCTTTATGATTTGGGCTTGTGAATTCCTTAATGTCCAATAGATGCAGATATTTTCTGGTTAAGCTTGTTTCCCCTTAGTTTGATTCTATCAGAAACATATGGAGCTACAATCTGCTTTCAGGCAGGTCTGTTTTCCCATAATTGACCTCAAGGTCCTTTCTTTCTGTTTTCCTTTCTTCCTTCCTTCCTTCTTTCCTTCCTCCTCCTCCTCCTCCTCCTCCTCCTCCTCCTCCTCCTCCTCCTCCTCCTTCTTCTTCTTCTTTCTTCTTCTTTCTTCTTCTTCCCTCTTTTTTGGTACCAAGTGTTGAACCCAGGGATTCAATAGTGAACTGTATCCCCAGCCCTTTTAATATTGTATTTTGAAGCAAGATCTCGATGAGTTGCTTAGGGCCTTTAAGTTGCTGAGACTGACTTTTGAACATGAGATCCTCCTGCTTCAGCCACCTGAGGCATTAGGATTTCAGGCATGCACCACCACACCCCGCTCAAAATCCTTTCTTAGACATAGTTCTTAAGACAGGTTACTTTTCTTCCTTTCTTATCAATCCCATGCCTTCCCCTCTCAAGTTATGGAGGTTACCTCTAGGGCATCCAAAACCACAGAACTGAGCAGGAGGCAATAACTTTAATTTTTGAGGTAGAGTTGTGTTTCTTTGGTTTAGGGAGGTCCCTGAGAATTATTTGGAATAGCAATCTGCTGATGTTCTGTTCTTTGGGGGCACAGAAGCAGTTACTGTTGTTTCTAATGTGCTGATCCCAACCTCAGATTATTATGGTCTTCCTTCATTTACTTGCAAACTGGGCAGTTTTTATCCTTCTTACACTAACTTGTTAGATCTAGTTAAGGAGTCTAACAGTAACTTTTTGGTTTTGTTCATCTTTTTTCTTCGGAGATACTGGTATGTGCTCTGGTTTCAAAGGTTATCAAGGACAAATATTTGATTATGAAACCTAATAAGAGTTTACTGGATTCTATACCTGTTAAATTTATTTCTTCTTTATTACTTCTGGCCCTCTAAATCAGTACTACTAATTTTAGGTGTTACTATGGCAACCCCACACTCCTGGTACCAGTTTCTCTATTGGTAGCTACCATTCTCGGGATACTCAAGAAGGTAGTGTTCAAACAGGACAGAAATGAAGAATGGAAGTCCAGGGCCAGAGGTATCCTCCAAAGGAAATAAGCCAGAAGTGGTTCACGTCACTTCTACTCTCATCTCATTGGCAATGGCTTGGTCATATAACTCATCAAACTGCAAAGGCTGGGGAGAGGTGAGCTGGAAATTCATATCCTACCTACAATTATATTACTATTGAAGAAAGGAAGAGTGGGTTTTGTTGGCCAGCTTGCAATCTCTACCACATACATTTACTACAGACTTATTGTGGAAGAAAATGTCTATTTTGTGACTCAGTGTCCTCTACAAGATCTCGTAAATTCATTTCTGTTGGAGTGTGGTACATGGTACAATCTCACAGACAAGGTAGGAATATACATTAGGATAAACTAGGGATGGGAAGATTTTTTTTTTTTTGGTACAGTGCCAGATAGTAAATATTTTAGGCATTATTTTCTCTATTGGGCAATATTGTTTCTATTGCAGCTAGTTGAGTCTGTTGTAACACACAAAAATGTTCATAGACAACATATAAGTGAATGGGCATAGCTGTGTTCCTTTAAATTGTTATTTGGTTCTCAGGCCATAGTTTGCCAGATCCTGATATGACTCGCTGCAAAATCAACTTGGCAATGTCTACCAAATGTTTCCATACTCCCAGTAGCTTCATTCCTGGAAATGTATCCTAAAAGAAATAATTTAAGCAAAGCATCCTCCTTTATATCTGTATAGAAACTGTCTAAACAAACAAAAAGTTGTGAGAACAGCCTAATAACCAACATTTATTTGTCAATAGTAGGATACTGGTTAAGAGATTGTGGTATACAAAATGAGATATCCTGCATCTATTTAAACGTATTAATAAGTAGAATATGAAGAAACATAAGATGTTGATAGTAAGTAGAAAAGAAAGATGAAAAATTGTAAGTAATCTATGATTATAACTTTGTGAACATGTATCTGTATGAAGATTAGTCTAAAGATAGGATTATGGAATTTTTTTTCTCAAGATATTATTCAAATTATATTTTAATAAGAATATTGCATAAAAATGTATTTACTAGTGGGAAAAGTTGATGGCTTTGAACAGGAGGTATACTTCCTTCTTTATAGAAGTATGTGCCCCACTGTATTCTCCATTTGCTCTAGCTACCAGGAAGCTCAATACCAGATGTAAGGTTCAAGCACAACACCATCTAAAGAACTGTAGCTAGTATTTTTGTCCTTCCTTTGATGGGGATGACCATATGTCCCACGTCCTTTGGGATAGTCCCAGCATATGCCTGTTGGTTCAGTGTAACTTTTAATCTCAAAAGTTATGTTATTTGGATGAAAATTATATTGTTTCCCTGCTTTTTACCTTTACCTTTACCTTTCTACTTCTATTCTAATAAAACTTTATCAGAATATGAAGATATTATTGTAAAATTTACTTACTTATTGTAAGTCACTTCAAATTTTTGTTTAGAAATAAGCTGGATATCAATAGACTAATTGAAAACTTTGGAAATGATTCCAGTGCCAGCCTCCGCACCCCAATATATTATATTCGAGTAGGAAGAACCCAGAACACCACCTAGGTGGGCCCAATTCTTGCTCTGCTCTCTCCATCTTTCATCTTGCATAAAACAAGGGTTCCATGCTTGAAGACAGGACCCCAGAACTAGAGTCAAGGGCCCAAGACATCATACTTGCACTTGGTACCAGAGAACTTGGCTGTATTTTGTGTTGGCCTTTTTGGCAGTGTAAAGAGTATTAAACTCTATAAAAATGAAAAGTTATTTGAATTAAAGCATTACTGAAAGCCATAAGCTCATAGCATTTGAGAGCCTAAAGTATGCCAGGTGTTATTATTTGATGCTTTATGTACCTAATATTTCATCCTCATAATGATACTGTAAAAAAGTGAAAACAATAAAAACAAAATAATAAATAATGATATAATGTTACTATGCTCAAATGCTCACTATGGGTTAAATAGTGTTCTAAATACTTTACATACATGTCTAGTGCTATTTTTATTCCCATTTTACATACAGACAAATAAGAATGCTCAGAGAGGTTAAGTGACATTTTATCAAGGTCACAGAGCCAGTAAGTAACAGAGATGGATGCTTTCCTATAGATATTTCATTTTATATCATTAAGAAGGAAGACTGGAGAATTTTACGAGATGTTCACGAGCACTAGGAATGATTTATTTCCAAGACTCATCATAGGGAATCTGTGGTCAGCACATGGTTGCAGAGGGATCATGCATCCAAATTGGAGGAAGAGAATACTGATAGCACAGTGAGTTCTCTGGCTTCTTCATCCAGGCAGTGCATGCCTGAGCTTTGTCCCTTCCTTCTTGGCCAGTAGCTCAGTCCCTAGGCAGATTAAGTTATTAGAAGGGTGTTGTTCAGCCAGGGATCACAGATGTGCAAAAGAAGGCTTGAAAGAAGCCTTCATGTCCAATAACTAGATTCACCCCTGCTACAGACTCTCCTGTGTGCCTTTGTTGGCCGTTTGCCTGTGCCTTTCCTGGGCCACCTCTTTGAAGTTTCCATTGGCAGAAGCTCTGAGTACCCATGTCACACACCTAGCATCGAGCTTCATTGATTTGTGGGTGGAATTTTTGAGTGTAAAGGAGTCCTGTAGTGTTTGTTTCTCAGGCGCAGTTTCAAAAGAAAATAACATTTTATAGCTTGCATTAATGGGAAATTACTTTCCATTAGGATTCTGAATGATTTGCACATAATGTTTATAAAGTAAAGGAAAAATGTCAAGCATTTCACTAACAATTTAAAGCAAAGCTCAAAAGACTGTGCCAGAAATGAATTCCAAGAACATTTTCTTCATCATTTCTTCTTTCTAGAGAAAAAAGTTTAGAGAGAGATGAAAGGACATGGGTCAATTAGGCAGAATGCATTGTGGGACTGAGATGGAATCTTTGATAATATCATTGCTAGGTAGTTTAAGGAATGAATAAAGTTTGCCAGAAATGGAGAAGGAGAGGAATCACAACTTGAAATGATGGATTGCAGACAAAATCCAAGTTCAGGCTCTGGCTAGGATATATGAGTGCCTGTCCAAGCTTGTGAGTATGAACTGTGCTGCTTTATCAGCATATGCTACCCCTGTCCCCAAAGAGAAAAGGAGGCCAAGGAAAGTCCTTGGGATGAAATGTGTGCCTGGGCAGTTCCAGAAAATTGTTGATTTTGAAGAAAACAGTGTAGGGACCTGTGACCTATGCTCAAGTATCTTCTCCATCTGTGCGGAATTTTTTTATCAGCCACCAGGTTGTCATTTTCTCAATTATGCATTAAAACATTGAAGAACGAGGGAGGTATATTTTACACATTTTATCAAGTCATATATTTATGAAGCATTTTCTTCTCCACTAATATTCCTAAAGAAGGTACCATTTTATTTTTAATTTTTAGTTGTAGATGGACACACAATACCTGTATTTTTATTTATTTATTTTTATGTGGCGCTAAGGATCAAACCCAGTGCCTTAAATGTGCCAGGCAAGTGCCCTACCACTGAGCCGTAGCCCAGAAGGTACCGTTTTATATGCTGACAACTTATATAATGACAGTGAAGGGTTAATAGACTATACACTTAGATCTACTTTAAAAATGTAGAAAAGGCTGAGATTCGTTAACAAATGTGCATTCCAAATGTGTGCTACAGGCATGTCAGAGTGAGGCAAAATAAATCTCTCAAATGACTTGTATTAAGACATTCTAACTCTCTTTAGGTATAAAAGAGACTTTTATAAATTTCTTAACACTTCGAAGCCTGCTCAGAAATAATTTCTAGAGCCTAAGTCATTCGTCTCATTGGTACAAAATCTCTAGGATTACGCTAAAAAATAAACATTGATTCAGAAGTGAAATGTGAGATTTAAAAATTAAAGAAGACGAGCACTTTGCAAATAGAAACATACCTTTTTTTTAAACCTACATTTCCAAAGAGGAAATTAAAATTTCACAGAGCAGTGAAAATGGAGTTTGTTCAGTCAGCAAGTTCTTACTTTTCTCCTCTTTTCTTTTCCTCATATTTTTTTCTCCTCCTTCCCTGCTTTCCCCCTCATCCACTAATGTAGACCATGTCGAGTGGTTCAGAATTCAGAGACAGGGTTATGGACAAGAGAGACACAAACATGTAGAAAGGAGTGGCACATTGTAGTTCAGACTCTCATACTCATTAGCTGTGTGACTTGGGTGAGTTCCTTAACATCTCTAGACTGATTTGAACTTGTACCCAAATGAAGGGATTAGACTTAATGAATTTTAATGTACTTTCCAACTCTTAATTCTGTGACTGCAATGTTCATCTTTTGTGAGTACTTAGAATTCTTAAAAATTGGAAAAGTGGTGGGGGCTGGGGTTGTGGCTCAGCAGTAGAGGGCTGCTTAGCCTGTGCGAGGTGCTGGGTTTGATCCTCAGCACCACATAAAAATAAATAAATAATAAAATTTATCATGTGCAACTACAACTAAAAATATTTTGAAAATTGGAGAAGTGTATAGGTTAAGTACTTAATGTTTTCTATATTTAAAAATATTTTTTAAAAATTAAAGTGTGAGCTGTGTTTACAATTGTTAATCAGTAGCCATTGATGAGGGAAATAAAGAAAGAGTCCTTTTATTTTCCAAACTGAAAGAAGATTTGAAGGGGAAAGTTTTTCTCACTGCAGAGAATTATTTCCCATAATTCTTCCAAATACTATGCAAAAGGAGTTTTTGAAAAGCTATACAGCTTAACTTCTAACTTAGCTGTAGAAGTTTTAGTATGACTTAGCTGAAATAGTTATATGATATGTCATCTCAAATGCTGAGTATCTATCTTAACATCTTAATATGTGTTTTGTAATAATATATTTAATCTTTGAATGAACATTTAAAATCCCATCATCTAAAATTATTCTATTCAATTATTTTTTGAAAATAGTATAGAAGTCAATATGTTTCCAGGGATTACAAACAGTATAGCCATGTAGCACAGTTCTAGGGAACTCCAGTTCGAATCCACATGAATGATAGCTTCTGGAGTTGTCCAGTGGGTGTGGCTACAAACTCTCCAGATTCTGGGAATGAGAGAATAAGAAAAGTGTAAGAAAATTGCACCGGCCTGGTAACAACACCAAGTCTCCCAGTCAGGAGCCTAACACAGAGAGGCAAGTCTCTAGCTTAGTAGGAATCATTTGCCCTGTCCAAAGTGGGTGACCAATAGTCTATAGCAGCTTTCCCTTGCCCAAGAATGTGGACCTAGAATAGCCAGTCTTTCTGCTTTTTTTCAAGAGGAGCCAGAAATCATATGTTTATGTGCAATCTCCTGATTTTTCCATATTGGCAACTAATCCACCTTGTTTAAAAGACATGGATCAGGCTAAACCAAAATATCACCTGCAAGCCAATTCCTGTGCCAGGGACCAGAAAACTACATCTGTCACTTCTCAGGAAGTTTTAATAAGTAAATGGGCTGCAGCTTCTGAGGTATCTGCCTGAGCCATCTCAGCATTCAAGTCAAGACTTTGTAGAATGAAGGGCACAAGCTCTACTAGTTAATCCAAAATAATATAACCAGTGTGAATGGTGGAGGATTGGTATTAAATTTAAAACAAATCACACATGCTTATTTTTATAGATTACAGTGATTAAACTTGAGTTCTATTGACAAGTAATTTCCATCAATCCTATTTCCTGTGGATAAGTACATCCTGTGGATGTTATTTCTAGAAAGACAGTTTATAGATTTTACTAGCTTTTCTCAGTAGTTTTCAACTTATACATCTTAGATTATGACTGAAAATTTGCAGATAAAGAAATTGGGGCCCAAAGATGACCTTATTCAGAGGTAGGACTCAGGGATCTCAAGTTTCTATCCAGTGCACTTTTACCATGGGCCCAAGTGGTATTTTAGAAATGGTAAACAAAATGGTTTTGTGGTATTTATTGGAACTATACAGCAATGTTGTGTATGGGTCAGCTAAAGAGAAAGAAAGTATGTATGTACTTGGCAAGTGTTCGAGAATGAGTCCAGAAGTAACCTTAAAAGTGCCAAATCAGTTCTTTGCCCCAACAAGGTAGGAGATGAATCATTTGGCCTGATGTCACAAGTATCCTTAAATGTCAGGGTGATCTTGCTTGTGGAACCAAAGCTTCCAGAAAGACACTTAGTTAGATTCTATTCTTGATTGGATGCTAACTCTACCCATTAATAGGTACCTTCCTTTTTGTTCTATAGTGCCCCTGGCAGTAGCATAAATAATAAGAAAAGACCTTTAAACTTCTGAGTATCAGACCAGGAAGTGAATGGAAAATGAGCCCACCCAGCCAGAAGGAGTGAAGGGGGGGGGGCATGGAGTTAGAGGGAAACCAAAATCCCAGCTCTGTCACTTCATACTTCTGGGTCTCAATTTTGTCATGTAAAGAATGAGGATTATGACTCCTATTGCAAAGGATTTTTCATATATATATATATATATATATATATACACACACACACACACACACACACACACACACACACATACCACACATATGTCTATATGTATATACACACATACATATATATGTATATATGTATATTTTTTAGTTGTAGATGAACACAATATCTTTATTTTTATTTATTTATTTCTATGTGGTGCTGAGGATCGAACTCATGCATGTGAGGCAAGCACTCTACCACTGAGCTACAATCCCAGCCCTGCAAAGGATTATTCTAAGGATTAAATTAGATCATGTAAGTTAGAGGTGCTGGGCATGGTACTTGCTACAAAGTAAGCACCCACAGTATAGCAGCTGTTAATGCTACATAATTGGTTATCTGATTTCCCAGCCTACAGCAGACTGGAACCAGCATATTAGAAAGGCCCAAGGGACTGCTTCGGGGAGGCCCACTGACAGCAGGAAAAAGTGACAGGTCGCAGCCTGACTACAAGGGAGGCAAGAGAAAAACTATAAAAAGCAGGAACAAAAACTCACAAGGCACAGCATTCTGGGGCAGTTACTAAAAGACACAGAGCCCTCCTCAGGTCAGTAGCTTCCTGGAGACTCCGTACCTTGTACTACAACAGGGACTCATGTTGACAGCAGTTGTGTGAATGACGTCTCTCTCCATCCCCTTTCTCCCTCCAAAGCAGGTGTGTATGTCGGGGGTCAGGTTTGCCTTTCAATAGGGATGCTCTGACCAAATGCTCCCAGGCCATGAGATTCCCAAAGTCAATGGCAGCAGAGAAGAGAAAGTCATGGGCTCCTTTGATGGTCTGAAAATAACTCAAGTTCAAGTACAATAAAAGAACTGTGATTTTTAGTGCTTTGGAGAGGAGGAGTCCCCTTGCCCCACTGACCTCTCCTACTTTCCCTTCTCTCATTAGAAATGAGAAAGCTTATAGATCCTGGCACAGGACAAAGAGAAGGAGAATGAATGAGAAGGCCAAGCTACACAAATGCCACTCCCTTAGTAGGATGCTGTCTCTATTCTAGTGTCTAACCCACCACTGGAGCAGACATTGCTTTAAATTGAAGCCTTAAGTGGCTCACTTTGATGAAGGAGCTCAGGCAGAGGAAGGCAGGACAGAGGAGAAGTCAAGAACACACCTCAAGGTGGAGTAGGACTAGGTGGGTCCTGGGCCAAAGCCCAGAGAATCAGGGTAGGATTTAGGTAGAGAATGTTCTTTTAGTAAAAGACACAGAGCCCTCCTCAGGGTAGCTGACCTGGCCTGGGAGCTCCCTTGGAAGTGCCCAGCTGAGGACCCAAAGACTCCTTCCAAGCCCAGCTGATGGACCTCTCCTTCGGCTGAAGAACAGAGAGGGGAAAACCTCACCCACTGATAGTTATCAGAAAGAGCACATGGCACAGTGATCAGGAGTGCAGACTCTGGACTGACAAGTTGGATCCCAGCACTGCTGTTTAATCATGTCGAACCTCAGTTTCTCTATCCCTTAAATTGGGGAATATGATGTTACCTAAACATGGGATTTCTCTGGAAATTAAATCCATTAATATCTGTGAGGTATTAAAACATTGCCTCTGCACATGGTAAACGCTGAAACTGAGAGGTATGACTTCATCCCCATAGCTGAGTGGCGCTGAGGAATGTGGTGTGGGATGACCACCACCTAAATAAAACGTGTTCAGTGCTGATATATGTGAGGAAGTCTTTGCAGCAGGGACTTGGGCAAAAAAGAATGAAGTTGTGGGGAGGACACTCAAAGAATTTTCCTGTAGTTAAAATAAGAGGGGACCCTATATTCTTAGAAACAGTTCCACGGGAGGGAAGTGAAATTTATTTTCATGAGAACATGGTTTCCCTTCCTATTGTGTTGCTGATAAAGTATTTATTGTCTAGTCATCTTAAAACCCTTGTGATAGGGTCTCTCTCTCCTTCTCTCTCTCTCTGTTAATGGTGTGGATCAAAGCTTGAATAATAAATATTTAACGGGGTCACTCCCTTTTCTCTGTTAAAATAATCTTTGTTTCAGTACTTTAACAAGGAAGACTGTGTTTTTCCCACCTCTTCTCTCCTGTTTCATTAAAGCCAGTTCTCAGGAGTAAGAGAAAATAAATATGGGCTCTTTGGGAGGGCAGGAGTGGGCTGCAGCCTCCTCTCTGGACGGCATAGGGTTGTGTGCCTCACTGGCTGTTTCTACAGCAGGGAGATCCACATGGGCCAGCGAGGTCTCATGTGCACTTTCTCAGTGGTTTTAGGAGCCAAGTCCTGTAGGTGAAAGAGCAGAAAGGTGGAGATGTATGAGGAACAGCCACAGGACTTGGGGGGAGCTGGGGACATAGAGAGAATGGGTTGTCAACAAAATGGGATGCAGAGTAGGGCTAATTGTTTTTAAAGGAAGTTTTGGGAAAGGTCCTGGCTTCTGGTAGTAGGAAGCCAGGCCCTGGGGCACCTTGCAGTGCTTATGTCTAATACAGTTTGAACGATCCCACTGAAGAGCCCCTTCTGCCTGGATTTGTGTTCCTTCCATGGTTGACTTCTTTCATATCAAGGGGAAATTCAGCCTCTATCACTCAGGTGGGCAGAAACTTTCTCTCAACTAAGCTGAACTTGCTCGTTCCTTTAAACCAATGGTGGTGGAAACAACTTAATCTTTTTTCCAGTTCTACTGTTGGCCAAAAAAGAAAAAATATTTTTTCCATTTCTTCTAATGGCAGAAAAAAAATAATCTTGCCTTTCAAGGTAATTCATTCTCTTCCAATAGAAAGCGTAGATGATGTATTTATTATTAAGTTGATTTAGGACTTAAACTCAGTTCATATCTGAAACTCCCTATCAGGGATGCTGGTTTTTCTCCTCCTCTTCATGTACACCAAGATGATGTTTGGGTGAGCCAGGGAGTTTGTGAAGTGCCATGGGTGGCTGGCAAGGAGGCTTATGTCCACAGCTGAGGTGACTTGACCCAGGAGGCCTGTGTCCACAGCTGAGGTGACTTGACCCAGGAGGCCTGGGTCTTGGGCTGGATTGTAGAAAGTCTACGTCCTGAGCCTGTATACCTGCCCACAGGTGGCCTCTGGCCTAACCAGCCCCTTGGCCTTTCCTCATCTCCTGCTGGCACTTGAGGGGATTTGTTCACCATTCATGGGAAGTGAAGGATGTGGCTCCCTCAGCCCTCTCTGCTTAATAAAACCACCCTAATATTTCTGCTGGGCACCGGGTTACCTTGTTGGTCCAGAGTGCTATGGGGAGCCTGTGTTCTCTCAGGTTCCGTTGGAGAGTGGGGCTTAAGACCATCTGGCTGGGGGTGAAATCCAGAGAGATCTCAACCATCTCACCTACCTTCTCTCACCAGGCCCTTTCCCCCTCTAGGAGGAACATATATCTCTTCTCTGAATGTCAGGAAACAGCCTTTCCCTCTCCATGGCTTGTAAAAATAACCTCTAGTCTCTGAGGCCTCCAAACTTTGGTTCTTAGAACCTAAAACTTCTTTCTTTTTCATAAAAACCTACCTGCTCTGCCTTGGTCTTCAACATTTCACAGCTGAAGTGGCATTATTTTGGAACTTAAAAGCCAAACATTACTGCTTTGTTCATGTCCAGGTTCTATACTCCCCCTCAAGGGAGACCATAGTTTTTTGGGTTGAGGGCCCCAGCATTGAATGATGTTTCAAAATATCATCCTGCTGTATATGTAATTTGGGTCAGCCAGTCTGAGCTCTGGCTGGCATGAATTTATCAAGTGCCTGTTGCTGCTAGGAATTGTGCTCAGTGTTGGGGCTGTGCAGATGTGTATGGAATCCAGGTACGTATGTGTCACTTGAGATGGGGAACTCTGGGGTCTTTCCACTTGGTGGTCTCCAGAGAGATATTGTATCTGGGGTTTATTTGTTGATGGAGTATAATATGAGTGCCAGTCTCGCTTTTGCTCTCAGAGTATCTAAGTGTTCAGGCTGGCAGTTGTCCCTTGCCTCGAATGATGAGGAATGTGTCTTTTCCCTGATATATTCAGTGAGTGCATGCAGTGTGCACATGTATGCACACCCAGGTGATTGGCTTGGATAAGTGCATGCCTGTATTTAGTATTTGTTTTGGTCATTGCTGGTGGCTTATATAATAATAGGAAGAAAAAATAGAGTTAGCCTCTTAGTGAGTGTGATAGTCCAGAAATATCTTAACAACCCTTGGCAGTGTCCTGGGTTATACAGGTGGCACTCTGGGGTCTGGACTGTGGTGTCTTGTTCTAGCTTCACCATTTGTCTGGGGTAGGCCATTGTGACTTCTTGAAACCATTTCCACTCTTCAAAAAGGGGAATCTGGGCACAGTGGCACATACCTGTAACTCTAGCTGCTCAGGAGGCTGAGGCAAGAGCATTACAAGTTGAAGGCCACCCTCAGCAACATAGGGAGACCCTGTTCTAAAAAAAAAAAAAAGGATTGGGAATGTAGCTAAGTGGTAGAGCACCCCTAGTGCTCTACCCAGGGTCTCCCAAAATTTAAAAAATAAAGGGGGTAGGTTCATGGAAGACTGCCAAATTCCCTTCTAGCATTAACATTCTATGTTCAAGGAAAAGCTTCTTGAGACTACCATGTGGTTTGGAACCTGACTAGTGTGTTAAAAACTGGTAGATGGAGAAATGCTAAAAGAATACTAACCATTTTTATATGCCACATTAAAATAGTTGTACATTAATAAAACTGACTTTACTTGGGGCTCAAATCGCCTTGGGTTTTCAACGTCTCACCCCTACCCACCCAGATAAATACTGTGTAGCCAAACACAAATGAAAAGTTTTATGTTGGAAACCCTCAGTTCCCCAATGTTTTGACATTGTTGAATGTTATTCTTTTTGAATTCAAAATAATGAACTGAGCCCTAGTATTTAAATCCTCCTATGCACAAACTCTCATCGTCAAGACAGAAGAAATAAACAGACTTAGGCTAGGATGAGGTCTCTCATGAAAGGAGCAATCCAAATGCTAGAAACATCAAAGAGGTCCTAGAAGTTAAGAGGCTGCCCTGCCTGTAGGTTGCCACATGGGTGTGAGCAGCCTGCTAGAGAGGAACAAGAGCCCTTCCCCACCACCTTTCCTTTCCCCTTCCGTTGAAGTTCCTCAACATTTCCAAGCTCTGGGAAAAGAACATGGAGGAAGGGGAGGGCCAATACACTGGTGATCCTCAACTTCCCCAGGACATTGGAAAGATCTGGAAAGTTTGAAAACATACTGCTATTCCAGTTCCATCGCCAGAGAATCTGATTTAGTTGATATGGTGTTCACCCCTTCAGAGGCCTGTTTAATATGCTACCTAGTTGAGAACTATTGCCTTCGAACGGCAGTGGGGAGCCTCCTAAATGTCCCCTGGGGAACTTCATCAATTAGAGCCCCTTGGGTGAATCTGGTCTCATGTATTCCCTCTCAAGTAGACATGGCCAGAGTGTTGATAAGGTTGTAGGCAGTTGGTGGAACTTGAGGACTTCCCTGTCAGTCACGAAAATGGGTGAAATGGACACTACTCAGTGAATTTCATGCCACTGAAACCAACATAAAGTCCTTGTCACAGCAGGAAAACTCCCCCCCTGGACCTTCCCTGGACCCTTCCCTTCCTCTCCCCACAATGCTGCTGACCCCTGTCCTTCTCCAGGACAAAGAGACTTCTCATTTGTTGAACCAGAAAAATACCCCAATTTCCTCTCTCCTTCTCTCTTTCTCTCTCTCTTTACTTGGATTGGTGAGGAAAGCCCATAATCTCTTGCAGAATTTGTTTCAGTTCTTGTTCGAAGTCTAAGGAGAAACAGGGTTTCATAATAATAGAAAAAAGGAAATAAAAATGGAAAGCATAAAATCGGAGAGCTGAAATAAGAAAAATGCATCAGATATTTCAGTTCTGGGAAAGGATTAAACCTTCTTCTTGAAGGATGAACACTGAAACTGCCATGGTCTTACTCTGGACTGTCACCCTCCTCTTCCTTTTCAGGTCTCTTTTTGCCTGTGTTGTGACTTAGAGGAGCATTAACATAGCTAGGCAGCTGCTGGTGGCGGGAGGCTTCCCTGACCTTCTCTTGGTTGACTTGGGTCCATCAATATGATGGTTTCCACGTAGACAGGTGTGAGCTTCTCTGAGATGGCCCTGTCTTCAGAGACAATCATGTCTCACTTTGACCTCAACTTTGGCCTCCATGTTCCCAGTCTCCTCCACGTGAGGCACCATCTCTCTTGGCCAGGGGCCCTCAGCTCCTGCCTGTGGCTCACTTTCCATTCCTTCACAGGTAATAGTGGCATTTCCTGAGATATTTGAAAGGCTACAGAGAACTGCTGTGGGGTGATGCCATCTCCTCCCATGACACACTAAGTCATTACCCTCAACCAAACTACAATGCATCTCTATTCAGTTTGAGGCATTTTTTCCCTAAGCTTCAAAATGTAAATATTTTAGAAAATGGAAAAATAAGAAATACTTAATTATTTTTAAAAAATTTTGTAGCTGTAGATGGACAGAATTAGGATTTATTTTGTTTATTTTTATGTGGTGCTAAGGATCAAACCCAGTGCCTCATGCATGCTAGGCAAGCACTCTGCCACTGAGTTACAGCCACAGCCCTGAAATACCTAATTTTTAAAAATAAAGCTAAAATCACTATGGAACCAATGCCTGATCAAAATTCAAAAACAAAATCATTTCACTTTTAAATACAGATACAAAAATCTTAAAATAGTAACAGGTTTAATCTAGTCATAGAATAAAAATTGTAGTATATGAACCAGCGTGGGTTATTTCAAGTGATCAGACATTTAAAAAATCTCCTAAAATTAATACTCAAAAGTATGTTTGAACAACCAAACTTAAAATGAGATTTTTGTGGGAAAAACTTGATACATTCATACTGAAGTTAATGCTTTTTCTGTTTCAAATTTCTGGATGCCTGTCAAAACAATAGAAACTCTATTCCTTGCCCCATCACCAGCACAAACAGCAAAAATGAAACAAACAAAAAATAGTAGATAAGCTAGGAATATGGATCAATATTTGTATTCTAATGGGCTCCTAATTTTTTTTAGAAAGTAATGATTGAATAATAAATTGATAGCAAATATCAAATATTTTAGAAAAATTAATGTTCTATGATCATCAAATCCCTTTCTAGGAATTTATCCTCAGGAAAATTATGCTTGTTTGTATGTGTATGTGTACATATAGGTATACACTATTTTGCAAAGAGTTAACTATGAAAGCCAAAAGAGAGTGAGAGAGAAGGAAGGAAGGAATGATGAAAGGAAGAGAGAGAAAGGAAAAGAAAAGAAATAAAAATCAAGGAAGGATCTCAAATATCCAACAATAGAGTCACATTAGTAAAGTTGACAGTTGGTCAGTAACTAAAAGTAACCCAGCAACACCTTACAATAGTTGTGTACAAGAAGATTCTTGAATGAAAACAACTATATGTTAATGTACATGTATAAATACATTCATGATGACACCTGGAATCTGAAAGCTTAACATTGGTTATTTCTAGGTTTGTGGGTTAGAGTTCTTCTTTAATGATTACCATTTTTTCCTTTTAGGAAAAAAAGCAAGCTGTTTTAAAATAGTCTGAGAACTCTAGGCTCCGTATGGTAACCTTGAGATGTAAGGCTGAACCTGTGAATATTCTGCCCATTCCCGCTCTGGCTCCTGGCTACCAGCTCTAAAACGTTCTCTCTGACCACCAGTTCTCTCAGGCATCTCTGCTCCTCTCTTTAACTTTCTCAACTTTGTCCTTTAACTGTTTCTATGTACCATCCAGTCTCCACAAAGAGGCTGTAAGCTCCCCATGGGGAGGGGTTGGCCTTGTCATTCTCCTGCCCCTCCCTTAGGGCTCCAGGCAGAGCTGAGTAGCAGCTCTGAGGAGATGGGCTTGGCATGCATCCTCTATCTGGGAGGACAAAGGAGACAGACACTGTGGCCCAGAGGTGTGCTCAGGCAGCTGGTGAAAGAGGCAGAGACCATGCTGCAGCACCCATGGACAGCAGGAAAGGAAGCCAAGACCCAATGTGCTCTCTAGAGGTGTCCACATTTCCAGTTTCCCATGGGTGATTGGTCATGTTAACCTGTATTTTTTTGTCTCCATATCATGCGGACAGGTTCTAACGTTCCCATGGACCAGCCCTGCTGTCGTGGTCTCTATGACTTTGAGCCAGAAAACCAAGGAGAATTAGGATTTAAAGAAGGGGACATCATTACATTAACCAATCAAATAGATGAAAACTGGTATGAAGGAATGATACGTGGGGAGTCCGGATTCTTCCCCATTAATTATGTCGAAGTCATTGTGCCTTTACCTCAGTAAACATGTTACTCAAACTCTGGACATACTTTCACAACTGAAATGAATTCACACCAATGTTCTCGCAGTGTGGTGTTCTGTGACATCCTTGCTCTCTGACCAACTTAATGACTTTTGTATGTGTGTTCTCTTTATAATGTATTTTGTATCAATTTAATCTGTATAAATGATTTTCTTGACTGAGCTATATGAAAATAGTTTTCTTCTTTGTTTACAGTCCTAAAAAGTCATTGGTTAAATGTGTGTGCTTCCTGTTGCTGAAAAAATAAATTTCACCCATTGCAGATATGTCAACAAGTTGCCTATATATTCCTTAACTGCAATGGAATGCGACATTTGAAACTAAGAACTGCTAAATATTTTGTTTCTTGACATTACTGATGGCATCTGGTCTTTCCTCCTTCATCACGTTTTAAGCTTACCTGTGACTCTCCCAATAAACATGACATATTGTGTTGGCAAAAGGCCTCAGTTATTTTTAATGTTGAATTAATTTTTAAGCACACTCTTCCAGCTGCAAAATCTTTCTGTGCCCATTGGTTGACCATCGGTCACAGTGTGGATGCTTAGGTAATTGCTTCTGACCAACATCAGTAAGGTTGAGAGTGATTCTGCACTTTCCACTGACTCAAACATGGTGTATCCTCCTTCCAATTGGGGGATGGAAACTCCTTCTACCTTCTTTAAAGTGTATTTATAAAAAAGCCTAACTCAAGCTTTGTTTGTTAAGCTTTGTCAAATATTGGGTAGGTTTTCTAAGTGTGTCCTCAAGATGTATCATGGGCAGGAGTTGGGTTGAGTGTTCAATTACATGACCACCTAGTGAACAGCCTTTGGCCTTGCCCAGGGTATGTGCTTGTCATGTGCTTTGACCTGATGAGTCAAAGTGGGCAGGTATATTCCCCTTTTACAGAGAAGGTGATTCAGTGAATGACTTTCCCAGAATCCAACAACCAAGTAGTGGCTGAGACAGAGCATAAGCTCAGATTGTTTGATATGCCTCATAACACACTTAAGTGTGCATCCAAGTCACTTAGAAGTGTACCCTTCCTGTTCATTGGTATTTGAAACAAATGTCAAGAGGCCAGATCAGTCATATAAGCCAGGTTTCCCAGTCTGAGTTCATGGTACATCACTGATTCATAACAGCAAGCTTTCCTACCAGCCAGTGACACCCTCCACCACACACACCCCTTATACAAAACACTTGTACATTTAGCATCTATGACTTATCACGAATTGAGTGCTTACTATGTGCCATGTGCTTTTCCAAGCATTCCATATGAATTTTGTCCTCATAAACCACTTTGCCATTTTGTCCTCATAAATCACCCTCTGAGGTAGACCTGATGCCCATTTTTTTCAGATAAGAAACTGAGATGATGAAAAGGTAAGTAACTTGTCCACAGGCACACAATTAAATGGCAGAGCTGGGTTTTATCCTCAGAAGTCTCTCTCTCCCATACCCATGATCTTTCCCCCATATCCTACCTCTTATCATATGGGTTTGTGCACATAAATTCACAAAGTAGCCTTTTTTAAAAAAAATATATATCCATCAGCTTCTTTAGCTGCCACATTAAAAACTACCAAAGGGAATGAGAAATCCAGGGCCATTCTCCATACATAATATACTTTGATAACCTGTTTGTGAAGTAAATAGTAACTGAAGCTAATTGAGAGATATAGATTAACTTCCAGGAATAACAAGTCAGCAATTTACACCAGATCATTTTAAAGCTATTAAAATAGCACTTGCATCAGTTGACTGGTATCTGCGGAAGAGGAGAGGCAATGATCATGAGCTGCCAATGAGATGGAAGTACTTGCTGTTGTCTTTCCCTGGCTTTTAGCTTCAGATAGTGTGCAAGATCCCATCTCCAGGAGACATCCATAGGCAGGGCCAGCAGGTAGTACCTTTAGCCTAGCTCCTGGCACTGGGTTTACACAACTCTGCTTCAGACCAGTTGTTAGAAAATTGCATTTTGGGCTCCAGCCTTAAAGTTTTCACAAATTTACATTCAGAAGTTCCCTGTACAACTCCCTTCACTTCTTTTTTCATCTTTAAGAGTCATGCACATTTTATCTTTTACTGTAAAATATATCCAGGACTTTTTAGGTGTCAAAGCAATTTCAAAATTCAAATGGCTTTATTTTTCTAATTCTAAATGTAGTACAGTTCTGTTGCAGAAAAAATTCAGAAGTATACAAAGTTATAAGAAGAAAGTGAAAATCGACTTTTATTCCATAACCTCAAATCATTACATTTGCTAACATTCTCATTATATCCTTCCAGATTTGCCCAAGCACACATAAATGGGCGTACATATCATGTTCTCAGCTTTTCATATTAATAATTGTAGAACCTAATTCTTATGGTTTATTGGAATGTGGTAATTTATTGTAAGGCTGTGTAACTTCTATAATTAATCTACTATTATTCAGTTCTAGTTTTCCTACATTATACGCAAAACTGAAACAAACAACTATGTTTGTTAAGTTAATATTTTTCTTATGATATATTTCTTAGTTTTTTTTTTTGGGCCCATAAAAATGGGCCCAAAGGACAAACATAGTGAACTCAGACATATTTAAATTTGGCCTATTAATTAAAATTCTCATTATAGTATTTGCACTTCCTGAAGATTGTACTTTTTAATATCACTTATATTTCCATAGTGTTTTCCATAATGCCCATACCAATGTATATTCCTACCAAGATTGTCCAAGAGTTTCCTTTTCTCCAAATCCTTACCAACATTTGTTATCTCTTATCTTTTTTGATAATAACCATCCTAAGAAGTGTGAGGTGATACAGTAGTCAGGGGATACATTCTGAGACATATAGTGGATGCCTAAAACCACAGATAGTACTCAATCCTACACTCCTCTGTGTGTGTGTGTCTGTGTGTGTGTGTGTGTGCTTGTGAACTTCATGTCTTCTCCATAAGATTCGCTTATCACACACTATGGCCATAAGTTTTGCAGTTTGAGATGTGGAAATTAAACTAGCACAACTTTCTTTTTTTCCTTCACAATGTCACAGATTTGTTTCTACTACAGATCTTAGCAACTTCAGCACACAATTTTTTCCCCTTTGCTTATGGAGCAACTTTCACTTTTCATGTAAGGAAGCACTTACAGCTTTTCTTTGGCATATCTGAATTGTCAGCCTCACTACTCTTGTGCTTTGAGGCCATTTTAAGTAAAATAAGGGTTATGTGAACACAAGCACTGCAACACAGCAATGGGAGATCTGAAAACTGAGATGGCTACTAAGTGACTAATGGGCAAGTAGTGTATACAGCATAGATACACTGGACAAAGAAATGATTCAATATTCTGGGCATGATGAAGGCAGCACAAGATTTCATCCTGCTACTCAGCATGGTGTGTGATTTAAAACATATTTTTTGAATTTTCCACATAATATTTTCAGTGTATAGGTCACTACGGGTTACTGAAACTGGAAAGCAAAACCAATGATAAGGGAACACTACTGAATCCCATTGTGGTTTTAATTTTCATTTCCCTGATGATTAGTGATGTTGAGAACCTCTTTGCACATTTTAAAATCAGATTTTATTTTTTGCTATTGAGTTGTATGAGTTCCTTAGGTATTTTAAATATTAACCCCTTAGTAGACATATAGTTTGCAAATATTTTCTCCCAATCCATAGATTCTTTTTCATTTTGTCGATTATTTCCTTTACTATGTAGAAGAACTTTAGATTGATGTAATCATGCTTGTTAATTATTTGATGATGTCATATCCAAAATTATTGCTAATATCAATGTCAAAACACTTCTCCCTGAGGGGTTTCTTTTCTTTTTAGGATTTGTATTGTTTCAGGTGTTATATTGAAGTCTTTAATCCATTTTAGTTGATTTTTTTTGAGTATGTAACCTATTTGGAAGTCAGGAAGTGTGATGGTATGCGGTTATGCTGTTTGCATGTGTGTAGGCAGATGGGAACTGAATTAGAGATGTGCATGTACGTAGAGCTGACAGCAATGCTGAAGCCCATCTTCAGGTGTTAGCCTTGGGTACAGGTGGCGGTAGAGTCCTTAGAGCTGTTTGTGAGCATATGTGTAGTAGCTGTGCTATGTCCCTGAGTCAAAACATGTGCAGAGGCAGCATCTGGGTAGCTCTAGGAAGCAGGGGTAGAAGCTTAAGCACCTGGAGAATGCAAATACCACTAGGGTGGGACTCTGGAATGGGGAGGCTGTGGTAGTATCAGTGCAAAAGACTTTCAGGGAGAGGAGGCAGAGAAGAGTTGCAGGCCAACACATAGACTTCCAAGGCTGCTGCCCTGGGTCTTCAGGATGGTGCATCCATAGCAGCAACAGTCTTGTGGTTCTGGGTGGCAGGACCAGCTCAGGCAACTCTAGGAGGAAGGGAAGCAGAAGGATATAGGTTGTGTTATACGAAGCCTGGTGGACTGGATCCTCCAGCCTAAGCAACAGCAGCAGCATATGGTGGATCACATTTATTGATTTGTATGTTGGAATCAAGTAAATCCCACTTGATCCTGGTGTATGATGCTTTTAATGTGCTATTAAATTCAGTTATCCAGGATTTTGTTGAGAACTTCTGCATTTATGTACATTAAGGATGTTGCCCTGTAGTTTTGTTTTTTTGTAGTATCCTTGTCTGGCTTTTGATATTACAGTAATTCTAGCCTTGTAGAATAAATTCGGTAATATTATCTCATCTTCAATGTTGGAGGGAAGGATTTGAGAAGGATTGGAATAATTCTTTTTTAAGAGTTTGGTGAGAGTCAGCTATCTGGTCCTGGGCTTTTCTTTTATGGGAGATTTTTTGAATTACTGATTCAATTTCCTCACTCTTGATATGTTTAGATTTTCCTCTTTTTCATGATTCAGTCTTGGTAGGAGTATGTTTCTAGTTTATCCATTTGTTCTAAGTTATCCAGTTTGTTGGAATATAATTGTGATCTCTTAAGACCTTTTGTGTTTCTTTTGTATTAATGATGGTGTCATATTTCTTTGATTCTTCAGGTTCCTCCAAGCTTTTTGTGACTATCTTCACATTTGTAAAAGCAGTCACTTCTTACAGTCCTTTCTGAAGGACTTTGGCAGAGAAAGACCTTAACTAGTGAGCCCAGCTACAGATTTTGGAACTTTCAGATTTTAGATTTCTCAGAACTTTTCTCTGGATGTTTCCACTCCAATCCTGTGCCTTTTTATGGGTCAAATGTAGGCTTGTGTGCTTTCTCTTTATTCCAAAATACAAGACTTGGTATTGACAGAAGCCTCCTATTTATCTTCCTTCCCTAGTTAGTCCTCTGAAATGTTCAGGTTGTGTACTTTCTTCCAAGTCATCAGAGTCAAGCCAGCTGCTAAGATCTGTACGTGCTGTTGAGATCTTTGTGCTATCTGTAGGAGCTCATAGGGCCTCCACCAGGAGGCACACAGGGTTCTCAAGGCATGATTTGGATAGTTGGGGGTCCTCAGGAGAATAGTTCTGCAAGAGTCTCTTGTTAGTCTGTGAGCTGGATAGCAGGATCTATAGCTCACTATTAAGAAATTTGTGCTGGTTGCTATGAATTCCCTTCCCTTCTCCCTGCTCCTAGATGTCTCCAGAATATTCAGCTATTATCCAACTTTTGGGGGGTGGGTGAGACAGAAGTGAGCCTCCTGGGAAGTGTCCTGCAAGGGTGGGGGAGCTGAGTCCTCACTTTGACCTCACTTTTCCCTGTGGGAGGAATTACAGGCCAAGGGGTCTGTCTTGGGCAGAAGTGATCATGTAAAGTGAAATTACTCTCACTCTCTTCAATGCATCCATTTTTATATTTTCCACTCCACTGAGGTGCTGGACACTTGGCTAGACCACAGGGATCCCATAAAGGTGTTCTCCTCTGTGGTGGTTGCCAAATCCATGTTTCCATGACTGTTGGAATCTTCTATTCTGTCATGTTTTCTGACATCACTCTTTCAGGTCTTCTTAAAACAACCTTTTCACTCCCTTTTTCAGAAGTCCTAGTCATCACAGGAACTGTTAATCTCCCCTCTTTCTGACTTCAAAACCCCACAAACTGCCCTTGGTTGCCTGGCTGTTACTATTTTTTCTGGTCTCCTAGAACCTTTCTTCTCTAGGTAACTTTATACATTTTTTTAAAGTACAAAATTCTTCATATTTACTCTTAAGTCCAAGAGAAGAATAATAGCTGAGTAAGTATGCACCATCAGCCTAGTAAGGAATTGAGGGAGCAGTATAGGGTAGCTATGGTGGATTCTAACAGGGCCCCCCAATCATTCCTGCCTCCTGGTATTCACACCTTCGTGTTTGGTGTGGGAGAAACAATTTTATATGTTCACCAAATGCCTTTTTCCTGGATCCTTCCAGAAGGTTACAATTCTCAGTCTTCTAGTTGTTAGGTAGAGCCATGCAACTCATTCTGGCTAAAGAACTAAGAGAGAAAGTGATGTGTGTCTTTTGTGGGTGGAGGCAGAGAAAAGCTCCTGTGCATTCTCCAGTCTCTCTCTTCCCTTTGTGCAGCTGACATAAATGCTGCATGTTGACACAGGGTGAAAGGGTTCTGCATCACTGAACAACACCATGAAGGACAGCTGCCCTGGGGAATTAGGCGACCTATGCCAGATTTGACGTGAACAAGAAATTACCTGTTGAACCTCTGAAATGAATGTTCCTTGTTACTGTAACATAAACCTATTCTATGCTGACTAATACATTTGGAGTACAAGGTAAAAATGGAATGGCAAAAGGTGAGTGGAAGGTGGGGGTCAAGTTAGGGAGGCCATATATAACATGCTATGGGCTTTCACGCTTCATCTCAAGAGAAGTGAGTTACTTAGTATAACATTTGACAGAGCAATGACATGGTAAGGTTGGCTTTCCAGCATGATTACTCTGGCTGTATTTCTAAATAAACAAGAGCTCATGATTACTTTGCCCGGAATACACAGTAGTGGGGACAGAAAAAAAAAATGGTTTGAGAGTTAGTAGGTAGAGTTGACAAAGATGGGGTGAATGATTTAAAGAGTATGATATTGAGGAGAGGAAACTCAAGGCTCCCTGAATTCTGACACATGAGTGTAGGGGTGTCATTCATGATAGGTGACATAAAGGAAAAGGAGAATTATGTTGGGTGGGAGAGGGTAACACACAGACAATGGATTTGCCTTAGACAGTCTGAGCTGGAAATGCCATTGGATTTAGTATCAGGAGGACAACCTGGGCTGGAGGATTAAGCTGATGACTCTTCATCAACAATTGGCTAGTAGTTAAAGTCATGGAAATGGATGGTGGGGATACCTATTTAACCAGCTCTGTTCTTCTGCTCTTCCATTGAACTTCAGCTTGAAAGTTACATATTAAAAAGTAGCTGGATCTGTTGAATACCGAAATACATTTAATCACTTTAGTATCATCATCTCATTTATTACTCCTTGGGAAATACAATTTAATTATTCATTTAAAAAAAGGAAGAAAGATACACCCTGAAGTTCCAGATTGCCCCAGGGCAAGTCTGATAATCAGCTCAAGCCTGGTCTCCTGTTCAACATAATAGTGGGACATGCTTCGTATTTCCCAAGAAATTGCTAAATGCTATCATTAACTGTGTGCCAGAATAGTGTATTATTATTTGTTGTTTTTAAAGACTAAGAAAAACATCAAAAGACTTCATGAAAAAGGATCCCCAAATTCATTTGGGGCCAGGAAAATTGAGAACAAAGTGTTCAGTGTTCTTCAAAGCCTAAATAAGGAAAATGGAAACAAAATTTTAAAAACAGATATTGACATGCAATTTCAGGTCAGGTAGAGACTTCAGATCTCAGAAAAGTATTTGAGCTCAGATGTTTTACTCAAACCAGTCATTATCCAACGAAATTACCAAATGGATAGGATAGAAAATTTTGTTTTAATGCTGGAAGCTAGGAGAGGGAATCAGACGCATGACAGACTCAGAGGGTTGATGGGATGCCATATAGCCACTGACTTTGGAACAATGACTCTCACAATGAGGGAAGAAGCTGTGGACTGTGGGTGCTCTTTTTCGATTCTATGTGACAGGTAAGGAGACTGACCACTCTGGAAACAAATGATGTGATGAGTATAAAAGAAAACAGAGTAACTAATAAAAGATGCAATATTGTGTTCTTCCTTTACTTTTGAAGATAGTATTTGTTTTAATTTATCTCCTGTATCCAAGGCAGAGAATATATAAAATATGAAATCTTTTTTTTTTTTTGAGATGAGATTTTATTACATTGTCCAGGCTGGTCTTGACTCCAACCTCAGCCTCCTGAGTAGCTGGGAGTACAGGTGCTCACCACCATACCTAGCCAGTTTATATTATTTTAAAATGCATATTTGAGCCAGGTGCAATGGCACTTGCCTGTAATTTCAGTGGCTGGGAAGGCCAGGCAGGGGGACCACAGGTTCAAAGCCAGGCTCAGCAATTTAGCAAGGCTCTAAGCAACTTAGTTAGACTCTGTCTCAAAATTTTAAAATGGGCTGGAGGGCTGGAGATGTGGCTCAAGCAGTAGCGCGCTTGCCTGGCATGCGTGGGGCACTGGGTTCGATCCTCAACACCACAGAAAAATAAAAAAGATAAAGATATTATGTCCACCAAAAACTAAAATAAATAAGTAAATAAAAATGGGCTGGAGATGTGGTTCAGTTGTTAAGCGCCCCTGGATTCAATCTCCAGGACCAAACCAAAAAAAAAAAAAAATCAATCACACAAAAAAATATACTTGAGATTATAGATTGTTCTATACTGAAGAATACACAGAAGGAGAGTACATTTTAGAATTTTTTCCTTTTTTCTACAGTAAGATCTTGTGTTTGTGTTTAAACTTTCTCATTTGAAATAATACTTTCCCTAAGAAAACTTTATTACCCCCAAGACTGAATTAGTTACTTTCCTGTGTTTATAGCTTCCTATTCTGACACTCTGGGCACATTTGTTCCATTGTATCTCATTTGTTCCTGCAAGACAGGTACCATATCTTGTCATACCATTGTGTTACCAAAACCTAATACATCTGACACAAGGCACAATTGTCAAAGAATATGTCTTGTACTGTAGTGGGTTACATCAAATTGCTCCTTAGGTCTACAACTGACAGGTATGGGTGTTGGAAGTCTGAAGGAAATTGGTTCTTCACACTCATCCGTAGAACATCTTTGCCTGAGTCTGCATAAAGATGGTCTAGAAATGCTTAATTAATTAGCTACCAAATCCTCTCAAAGTTAATGTTTTGCAAACTTAATATGTAGAAACATTTTTATTGAACTTATATTTGTAAAAAGAAACTTTTCAAATATTCCTTTGTGGCACTTCCAATCCAAATATTGCCAAGTGGAGAGAGTAAGGAACACATAGGGAAACAGACTAAACAGGTGAGGCTCTTTTGTGGCACACAAGGAGTGGAATGCCATGGAGCATCAGAGCGAATGCTTTTGTGTGCAAGTCCTCTTGACAGATTGCACAATACAGTATTTAGATTAATGCAATTTCTTACTTTATACTCTGTTCTTTTCCCTCAAATTAATCAATTCTGGAACAATATAGCATTCTGGAGTTGTTGGAGATGATGTTCTAGACATGAGTTTTTCAGAAAGTAAATAATTAAAGGAATAGATATTGCTTGGTTTAAATTTAACCTTTAAATTTAACCCTCTTGTGAGTGAATATTTTTCTAAAGCATAGCATGTATTTCTATATAATCATAAACAGAATTCAACACACAAAGGTGTTCACAGATAACCTGGCTTCACGAACATGAATGCAGTATCATACATAGTATTCTTTTCAGGCCCCAATGAGATAACTAGCTATAATAAACTAGTGATTTAAAAAAAATTTTTTCTTTTGAGACCTTTATAGTTTATCTGTAGCACTGCTATGGTGTCAATATTCTTAGCATGCATTCTGTCCCTTTATAATTTGTAGCCTCTACTTTACCTTTGAAAATCAGATGAACAAATTTGTTAGAACTATGCACAAAGTAAGAACTAATAATCCTGAGCAAGCTCTATGTGTTGGCTTATAGCAATGTGCTTAAATATGACAGTGGTTGGATGCTGTGAGGTCTTTTACTGGTATGGTTGTCGTGAGCTAGGGGAGATTTTTAGTTAAGTTCAAGAAGAGAGAGGTGCATTAGTCCATTTTTCATTACTATAATAGTAATGAACCTTAGTCTGGGTAACTATAAATAAAAGAGTTTTATTTAGCTGATGGTTCTGGAGGTTTGAGGGCATAGAACTGGCATCAGCTCAGCTCTGGCAAAGACCCCCCATCGTGGACAGCATCACAACAATAGAAAAATGTGTGGGAGCAAGAGATCATATCAAAAGGCAAGAAACCAAAGAGAGCAATTTGGGGGTCAGGTTTCCTCTTATAAAAACTCCCTTTTGTGAGAACTAACTCCAGGCCCCACAAGAACTGCCTTAACCCCTTCTAGGGCATGCCCCCAGTGACCTAAGGACCTCCCATTCACACAGCCATGCAGAAGTCCAAGCCTCCAACCCTTAGGGGACAAACCACATCTGAATCCTAGTAAGAATATCACTACAGTATACAAGTAAAGTATGAAAACAATTTCAGAGGTTATACAGGAAGGGACTACTGGAACCTTCTAATATTTACACTTGGACAAATTAAGGTGAAAATTGATCTTGAGAGAATAAGATGGTTCACCTTAATCTCTCTCAGTTTGTGCGCAACCTGGACACAAGGCCAGGCTTAGGCATTGGGAAGAAGACAGGGTTTTGTCAAGGGCAGAGTAAGATAAATTTGAAGGGACTGACAATCTATGCTTCTCAGGGTGTTCCACAGCAGTCTCTGAGGACATGTGTGCAGGATTATAGGGGTATGTCTGGTCAGTACCCTCATAGCCCTGGAGGCCATATGGGAATCAGCCTTGGGTTTGGGACTTGGAGAGTTTGCTGACCCTGGGTTACCAAATCACAGCACTTTAGGGGATTCTAGATCTTTTTCTCCAGCCCCAAGATTTGGGACATTCTGTAAAAGAAACTGTCTAACATCTCTCTCACCCTCCTTACAGATTTTGATTGGCTCAGACCTCCAGTGCTGCAGCAGTTCTAAGCCCTGATTTGAAAACAGATATGGCACCCCTAAAACCTCTAAGGAATTCTTTGGGGATCTCAGTGCAGGTAAAGGGGAAAGACCAAGAGTGCGGTATGCTGAAGCATGCAGACCTCTCATCAGGTAGAACCATTCCTGTCTTGACACCTCCTCTTAGGGTTTCTTTTTTGCTTATGAGACAGAAAAGCAACCAGATGGAGACCTGAACAATATTTTATAAAGTGAATATCTATTCAAAAGAAGAACTCCACTCTGGACAGTCAGAAAGCCACCAGAGCAAGTTGAACATGTTCTCCCTATAAGTCCTGGGATACATGTGTGGTAGACACCATTGATGAGATGCCCTGTCCAAATTCCTTTTACACTCTGATATCCCCATATCTTCCTGAGGCACGGCTTATGGGAGCCACCCAGGAAAGCATTGGGTATAACAGCTCAGTCCTACTGCTTCAAGTCAGTGCTATAGGACCCTCCAGGGTCCCAGGATCACATGAAGGCTAAACCTGACCTGAGCCAGAGGCCACTCTTGCCCTTATCTGCCTGCTTCCTGAACTCCATTCCAGGTTTTCTGAAGAGAACTCCCTGAGTAATCTTGTGCCCCGAAGCACCATGTCCATCTAAAGTCCAATCATCTCCTGGTGGCCTTGCTGTGAGTGCATCCTTTGGGTCTACTGCAGTCAACTGTACCTTTGACAAGGTTGGCCTCCAAGTTCTTTTTTCCTCCAAGCTTCCAACATAGTTTTCTTGAGTGTGCTTTCCCAGCCCACTCCACAAAGAACAATTGGGACTTGGAGATGCAAAGAACAATTCTGTATCAAGAGTAAATTAAGGCAGATGCCTTGAACTGATATTCCTTCTCAGAGTAAAACACACATAATACCCCAATACCACCATCACCAACAGTTACTCCCCTGATCCTCTCTGTATATCTGTCCTGTGAATCTTGCACGGTTGTGTTTATCTGGTTGGGTTCAATAGGCAATTCCTGGAGTAGGGGTAGGACTCTCTGAGACTCAGAGAAGAAGAAACTAATCCTGAGACAGGTAGTGGAATCCAGGAACCCAAGAAGATGGATCTTAGGGAGGAAATGGAATGGTTTCCTAGACTTCTTAGAGTGTATCATGTTGTCATTGTCCTCAGGTGGTGCAGGTTCTCATGGGGAGGTACTTGGGAGTTAGGCAGAGAGGGCCTGACTCCCACCCAGAGATGGGCAGTTGCACCCAATAGCCAGATCTGTTCTTTTGGGGTTCACTAATTCCTGTTCTCCTCCACTTCCCAGTTTTCTCCTTTCCATGCCTTTAGCAATGTCTTGCTTGAACATATGGGCCCATCTCTCCAGGGAAGAAATGAAGAGTAGGAGGGAAAGGTAGAGGGTGACTGAGGGAAGGCTCAGTCTATATTTGGGAAGAGTGTCAAAAGAAAGTGCTAGTGAGGTGGTAAGACCACAGACCTGCAGATGAGGACACCTGCCAGCCCCTTCAGTAGAGTCTGTCCTCTGTGGTTCTTGCCTTAATTTACTGTACCTTCGCCATGCATATAAGATTGCTCGATCTGCTAGGGTTAAGAGGAGGGCAGAACTTCCAGAAGGATACTGGTAATCTGTCTCTTCTACTTTGCTCTTCTGACCAACTGCTCTTTGTGAAGGAAACCTAATGCTAGATGGAATCTGCCAGAGAGAAAGGTTCCCCTCTGGCCTTAATGCTTAGTGAGGGGCACTCCCTGGAGACTGACTTAGGAATCAAAAGTGCCCAAGGGAAAGTGTGACAGGAAGTCCTGCTGAGACATTAAAATCTTAGAGCAGAGCCACTCAGGCTTTCCCAGGAAAGTACCCCAATTCCAGAGGCGTTCCCAGTGCCTTCCTGAGTTGCAGACTCTATGCAGCTGCCACTGCACAAGCATAATATTTCTTTGAATTCTCTATTTCATCTTGAATATTCATGTGAGTTCTGCAATCAACTCCATGATACCTCATGAGGGGTTTTAGAATATGAATGATTTGAGAAGTGGCATAATATATTTGCTAAGAACATGTGGTGTTTAAACCTTTCTACTTAAGTTTCCTCATTTGTAAAATGGGACTAAAATAATATTTACCCCATAGACTATTGTGCTGAGTTAATACACATGAAATGCCAGGTGCATCCAAAATGTAAAATATTAACATTCTTCTACTTATACCCGGATATGAGAATACATACAGTCAATCCTCATTATTTCCAGATTCTCTAGTTTTGAATTCACTTACCTGTAATCCCATAATCAATACCTGCAACACATTCAAAGTCATTTGAGGAGTGGTGAGAATTTTGAGTCGACTGATGTGCATGTTCCCAGCTAAGGTTGAATAAGGCAATACTTTGCCCTCTTCTTTCAGCTTTTATAATGTAAATAAGGATCCTAGTTTTTCTTTCTTTCTTTTTTTGGTACTGGGGATGGAACCCAGGGGCATACTACCACTGGTCTACATTCCCAGCCCTTTTTGATATGGGCTCTTGCTTAGTTGCTGAGGCTAGCCTAGAATTTGTGATTTTCCTGCCTCAGCTTCCCAAGATACTGGATTACAGGTGTGTGACTGCACCTGGCACATTTTTGTCTTTTTTTGTTGTTGTTGTTGTTGATAATTTTGATGTTTCAAACAGCCCTCAAGGAAGGGCTGAAGTTCTGTCTAGTGTTCCTAAGTAGAAGAAAGCTGTGCTGTGCCTTGTGGAGAAAATATATGTACTAGACAAGATGCAGTGGGCATAAGTTGTAATGCTGTTGCCCTGAGCTATGTCAATCAATCAACAATGTATGTTAAGTAAGGTGCTTTTTACATAGAAACACACAAAAAGGAAGATAATGTGCTAATTGGTTGATCAAAATGTTGTGACCAGAGGCTTCAATATTCATAAATTCATTGTTCAACTTTTTAGAACACAAACATAGTTGAGTCAAGGGACTCCTTCACATTGATGTCCCTCTGCTCATTTTCCAAAAGAATCCAGCCATTTTATCTGGAGTAGACAGGCTCAGAGACCCTCCTCCTGTCAGAGGAAGCCATCAGTGAGTAAGGAAGGGAAGAACAGGTGAGGGAGGCAGGCAGGGCAATTTTTCTGTAATGTGCAATAGTTTCTGCATTGGAGCAAATACCAGGAAGGAAGGAGAGCAATTGTGGGGATGAATAATACAGATTCTAGAGAGGTGCAGACCTGGGGTTCCAGTCTTGGTGTTTCTATTCACCCAGCAAGTAATTTATCCTCTGAAACGTCTCAGATTCCTCACAGGTGAAAAGGGATAATGCCACCAACTTCTGCCAGAATGCCTTTCTGACAGTAGATTCACAGCTTGGCACTGCAGCTACAATCAATGACTGTGATGGTAGTTAGGTGGGGGCATAATCTTGCAGAACTCCTGGCCCTTATAAGGAAGCCTCCTGGTATATTGCTGAGATTAAGCCAAGGTCATTTCCCCAAACTTCTAGAATCCCACAAGGCAGCTCATTCTGGCCTTCTGCCCCTGACATGACCACCTTCAACCCCAATTGCAGGCCTGTACACTACATTATCCCGCCAGCTGTGGATTCTGTTACCCAAATCAGCCTTATAGAAGGGGGTGCCTACTGGGCTGAAGAGGCGCTCTGCTGGGTCGCCCACTATATGGACAGCTAGGTGTCGTAGGACCGCCCCGCCTCTGTATGGGTCTGCATTGGGGACCCCGGGAAGCAGAGGAGGCGCAGACTGAGAGGGGGCTGCTGATCCCCGACCCTGATCTTTCCTGGGTAGGAGCGCCTAGCGCTCTTAGGCATGAGCTAGCAGTCCCAGGCAAACCTCCGTGTAGCCGCTGGGCTTGACTTTGCAGAACTGGCTCCCGGATGGGATGGGTGGAGGCGGTGGGAGGTGAGAGGGGACGACGGCATCCCTACTCTGGCTCTGGCTGAGGCGGGGCGGCCCGGCTGGCTCACGGCGCAGCGGCCGCCTTTTCTCAGCGCGCCTGCCGGCGGCGGCTGCGGCGGTGGCGGCGTCGGCAATCCCGGCTCTTGGCATAACGCCTGGCGGCCGGCCCAGGGCGAGGAGTGGCTTCCAGGAAGCGGGCGGAGGAGCGTTCCAGCCGAGTCTCCCCGTAGCCTCGGCCCCAAGCGCTCCGATCGGCCGGGCCGGCCCCCTCACCGGGTCTCTTCGTGCCCCCAGCGCCCCAGGTTCTAGTGGAGGGCGCGGTGCCCGCACGCGGGCAGACGGGAGCCTGGGCGCGCCGTGCACTTGCCGGGCGGCGCAGGTGGCGGCGCGCGCCCTCCGCCTCTGGGCCCTGGCCAGCGCTGCGCTCCGCGCGCCCAGAGGGGGCGGGAGAGGCGGGGCGGCCCCCGTTCCAGCCCCATTTAACTTCGCGGCGGCGGCGGCGACTGCGGCGCCGCGAACTGGAGGCCGGCGTCGGGGACGGTCCTGGTCCGGGATTCTGCACGAGGTGTGGACGAGGCCGCTTGTCCCCGCCTCTCCTCCGCGCTCAACGAGCCCGCGCGGCCCCAGAGCTGCACGTCCTAGAAGCTTAAGCGGTGTAAGGTGGGTGCAGTGAATTGGGCGCAGGGACACCCTACGGGGATCAAAGGAACGCTGTCTCTGAAAAGGGACAAGACTCAGAGCAGTGACATCTCCAAGCAAGTTGGAGGGACACCGAGGGAGATGGGGGTGTGGTGGTTTACGCGGGCCTCAGGGGCCTTCGTGACTGGAACGCCCTTCGGAGCTTAGATATAGGACTCCGTGAGGACCTGGAAGGTTCGGGGAGAGTCTTTTGGGACTCTCCACGCGCTAAGGGGCGCTCTTGATTATCGAGGCAGTCCCCACGGTTCTATTTTTCAGGATTGGGGATTTCTAGGTAGAAAGCAGGCTGGAGACAGCTAGTAGCCTCGAGCGTCCGAAGGTCCATTTGGTTGGCAACTGGGTCCCCAGCTCCTAGAGCGCAGAGGACTGAGGCGAAGCGCGTGCGATGGAAAGTGGGCGTGGGGGTGAGGAGGACGCGGCCAGAGAGCTGGAGGAGCTACTGCGAGGCAGCGGGTAGTCGTAGGAGTGTGCGCTAGGATGGCTGGTGCGAGGTAGCGAGGGGGGCGCTCAGCCTTGGGGCTTGGCTCTGGCCGCCTCCCTTCAGCCCAGAGTCGCCGCCTCAGGTCGGAAACAGCAGCACATTTGCGGATCGCATTAGGCCAGGCCCTTAATGCTTTCTCCAGATGGAGAGAAGCCACCGACCCGCCCCCGGACACCAGCTCCGCCAAGGCGCCCGCGAGGCGAAGAGAGAGTCGAGTGTGACCTCGGCTTTTCCAGTCTGGACTCATACTGATTTCCCCGTAAATTGACAGGAAAACTCAGGGGAAAAAAGTGCCCCGCTGCCCTCCTGGTCTCAGCAGAAGCTGGTGTGCTCTTACCTACTTTTAAGAGAGTGTACTAATTAGACTGGTCCCAGGTCTGTGCCCTCCAAAGCTCCCTTAATTCAGCTCTTGGAGTTGTGGCTCTGGACCCAGAGGGCGCTGCGTGTCATCTAGTGGGAAAAGCCTTGAACTAGCAGAAGACCTGCTTTTCAGTCCTATAAACTCACTGTCTTGCTGTGTGACCTTCAGCAGTTCCCTTCCCTCTCTGGGCTGGTTTTATTGGTTTTAGATTCGTTTTTGCCTCAAGGAACAGAAGCTGGCAGGTGCCCTAACCCTTGGCTCTACGCTAGTTTCCTAAATCAAATGCCAATAGCCACACCCTGGCGCTGACAAATGGGCTGGGAGGTGGCTGGTGCAGGGATGTCTCAGCTTCTGGAGAGCAGGAGGTGTGAGTTGCTCCTTGGAGACAGGCCTAGCTCCCTCCTGTCCTTGATGTAGAACCATCCTAAAGGGAGCCCTGGATTGCCTAACCCTGCAGTGGGCAGCTCCATCTTGGACCAACAGAAACTTTTCCAGGATATTGTATGGGCTTCAGGGTCCCTTTTTGTGATTGATTTTTTTTTTTTTTAAGTGACTAGGGCTAGAGCTGATTGGAAACCAACACTCTCCTCTTTTGTAGACTGCAAGTGAGGCCCCTAGGATAACGGATCTCATGGCTTCCTGGAAGAGCCCCTGGTGGCTGCTGATATGGATGGTCTTCATGCATTCTACTCTCCTGCAGGTAACATGGAGGGGAATGATGAGCCTGTCTCTGTTTACTTAGGATCATTATTCTAAATCACGTAAATGTGATAATGGGTAGTGTTAATGCTGTAATAGAGAATTTGACTTTCTCTCCAACTTCTGACGTATGATTTCTGATTGGTTAGCTATAAGGAGAATCCCCATACTTGGGTCCTCTCTGAATCCCAAGCAGAGCTTTAATGTCATGATGGTTTGGGCTATGGTGGACTGTGTCTGTTCAGACTGGAATGGTTGTCTGTATGTGTTCAGTGGAGACTGGGCTGCCGGAGGCTAGGACACAATGAATGGGCAAAGCCAGGTTCTTGTTCTAGTTTATCCACTAAGTACATATTCTGAATTTACTTCTGTCAACACACATTTCATTGTTTGCAGTCCTCTCTTTAGACTTTTCGTCTTTTCCAACCAACCTGGGAGAATCGAACGCATGCATTGCATCCTTATTTATCTACTGGGAATATTCAAACACAGGAATGATACTAGAATTGCCAAAGACACAATACGGAGTGATGGTGACAGTGGCAAAATGGAAAACACATGTTCCATCTATTAAGCGCAGCCTCTTCTTGACTTCAGCTGATCATTGCTAAGTGGGAATGCAAGCCCAGAATTGTTAGATCTTACTTTGCAAGATAGGTGAATCATCCAGATTTCTTATAAAATCTCCTAGTTTATAAAGCACTGAAAGCCAGACAAATACATTTGCAACTTGGATTCAGACAGGAAGTGTGTGTCTCCAGATCTAAAAGTGCAGGTGACACTTTAGTCAATATTGTGTCCTCAGGTGCTAATCCCATGCAATGTCTTTTGTGAATCAGAACAAGGCAACCCCTCCAGGAGGATGTTTCTTCTCAGGCACATGGCTTGGTGGCCTGTATGCCTACAGGGTCTGGCAAAGGGCCTGGCATCTAAGGACCTATATGACTGTGAAGTAAGCACTTATTTACGACTGACCTTACACTCTGAGTTAAATCAGCCAGACTCCTCTTCCTCTCATGCACTCTCCTGGACCTGTGTCTTCAAGGCCTCTTTTGGTTCCAGTGTCCCATGAATTCTGTGACTCTCACGGAGCTAGCTAACAAGCAACATTTTCCTCATTATTCCATTTTATGGATGCTCCTCATACCCATATTTTAACAGCTGTCTTCTGTTAGAACAAAAGGTAAGTATTTCAGGGTGGTTTTAGGGTATCTCTGGCCAGCAAGGTGTAGTGTCAGGATAAAAGCATGAAGACAGACTTTCTGTCCTTTCAGAGGATCTGAAACAGGCCATGAGAGCTTCACAGATTTGTTCTTCATCAAATGGGGCTGAGGCTTCAAGGCACAACATTTCATTTTGCCTTCTTTCACCCTATAAAATTTAAATATGCTTTGAGGCAGTCTGTTGACCTTTGGCCAAGGACAGTGCTTGCCCAGCTTGAATCACTCACTGACCTCTTTTGGATTTTTCCATATCTGTGTGCCTGTGGCAGTGCTATTTCCATGTATCAAGGCAGTGTGCACAGAAGGTCATAAAAGGAGATTTCAGAGCAGCAGTCTTCATCATCCATACCACCCACTGGTTGAATCCCAGCGCCACCACTTCATCATGGTGTCACACAAACATCTCTGCATCACATCTCAGTTTCCACATCTGCAGAGAGGAGGTAATAATAGTATCTACCTCATGGAATTGTTTGGAGGAGTTAATCCATTGTGAAGTGGGAAAAAAATTAAAAAAAAAAAGCAGGCAGGGTCTGGCACGTGGAGAGTTCACAATAAATGTCAGCTCTCCGTGTTGCTGCTGCTGTAAGCATTCAGGGTTTGAAGCTTAGCATGGGGCCTGTATTTTCTGCTGTGGGGCTGTAGGGGGCACTCAAGAGGCACAGCTGAGGAGAGAAGATGCTGCAGAGGAGGGAAGATGCTGCAAAGGATCAGAGGTGGGGCCTGTACTTCTCAGGGGAGATTACTGGGTGTTAACACCTGAGGCCAGAGCTATTTCACTGCTTTTTCTCCTAGGTTCAGGGTGGACTTGACATTCAGTTGCCCTGTGAGGTATCTTATAATTTTGGTGTTTGGGTGAGGCTTACAGTGTTCATTAATATTTCCCCTTGCCTCATAAGTGCCACTGCCAGGTGGCATAGGTCTCGTGAGTGAGACTGAGCTGTCAGGAGTGTGGTATGTTCCAACTAGAAAATAAAAATCAAATTCTCCTCATTGAAACTCATATTCATTGACTGTAAGTAATTGTGATAGAATGCAGACCAAGGCATGAGGCCCTTGTTTTTCTAAACTAATTCTTAACCATTCCTAGATCACTCAGACTCCAAGAAAGGCCTTCCTTCTTCCTCTCTCAAAGGCCCCTGAAATTTCCTGTTACTCAGCTCTCTCCTTAGGGATCTCCATCTTCCCGGGGAAGTCAGTGACTGCTATTCTACCCCTCTCTTCCAGCCTGGTGCATTTGAGGGCTTTTCAGACTTTCTCCAGACAACTTGATGGTGCCTCCCATGTTGATTGTCCCAAGTTACAGCTTGCTCCTTGTAATTTGGTCCCTCTCCTCTTACCCAGGAGAGGAATAAATGACCTTCCCTGTCTATTCATTGAATAGTCATAAGAGAGATTACTAGCTCTGTCTTCTAGAAATGGTTTTAACTTTGATCATGTGCTCTTCCATGTCTCTTTAAATAATCATATCAAGGTATCTTGATGTGTATCACAGTGGCCCCCTACCATATTTACCTCTGGGGAGGTGCTGCCCTGCTTAGATTCTCTGGCAAATTCTATCTCCTTACCTTCTGTGACTCTGGGTGGGAGGGTCTCTTCTGATCTTTGATCATCCTCCTGCCAAGTTCTCAGACATCTGTTGGAACAGGTCCCTCAAGGTGATAGGTTTAAAGAGTGAGAAACAATTAGATGAAGTAGTTCTGGAAGGATAGTTGGAAGAATTGTCTGAAAATTGTGGGGAACTCCTGTGCAAAGAGATGGATTTTGACAATGTTGGAACATAACCTGTAACATAAGCAATATCTGAGTTGTCTCAGATCCTGTCTCCTGGGTCTTGTTGATGCATATGTATAAGACAGAATAGTTTCGCATTTCATTTCTGATTGTGAGACTGCAGGTTGGTAGAGGAGACTGATCCTACAGAGGGCTTAGTGGTAGGGAGGACACACAAGTTCATGTTAGTTTGGTAGATGACCTCCCAGCTCTTATCGTCTTGATCATTATAGCACAGGTAATGCTGCCAGGCAGAGTGTAGATGTGTGGTAGGCTGAATAACAGCTTCCAAATATGTCCATGTACCAATACCTGGAAACCACAAATGCTTCCTTAATTGCAAAAGAGACTTTGCAGGTGTGATTAAGGATATTGAGGTTGGAGAGATTCTATTAGATTATACAATTACAATAGGGGAGGAGATAGAGGCAGAAGGAGTAGGCAGTGCTATTATAGAAACCAGAAACTGGAGTAATGCAGCCAGGAACCAAGGAATGGCAGTCATCTCTAGAAACTGGAAGAGGTAAGGAATGGATTTTCCCCTGGAGTTTTCAAATGTAACTGGCCCTGGTGGCACCTTGATTTTAGTCCTGTCAAAATTCATTTTGGATTTCTGACTTTTAGCATTATGAAATAATAACTTGCTTAATTTTAACATTAAATTTGCTATAATTTGTTACAGCAGCAGGAGGAAACTAATACAGTATATCAGAGGTGGGCTTTAAATCTTGACCTCTCCCCAATGCCAACAGGCATCCCTTCTCTATCACTAATAACCCACATGCAATAATAGATGCTGAGAGTGGCTGGCATAGCCCTAGAACTAACATGAGGACAGAAGAGGTGCCATTTGAGTGCTGGTGGTCCAACCCAGGCCTCTTTTTTCAACAATCTAATGTTCCACAATGATCTCACCATCTAAGTTCTACCAATTATCCATGGTGTTGCTGTCACCCTTGATCATGTCAATCATGGGTAGTGAGGATAGAGTCCCAGGAAGGCAGCCTGGGATCAGGGTTCAGAGGACTTACTCACAGTAAATGAGCTCAGAGGGCCCTGACTCTAACATGGTACATAATTTCTTTGAGGTCAGCCTGGATTTGGTTGAGCTTGGTAAGTCATATCTGAGATGATTATGAATATTGACCCATCTTGGGTGATCTGGAAGATTTGAGCCTCTGAAAGACAGATTTATTGAGAAGTCTCAACTCAGTGGGGTATAAAGCCATGCCTAGTCAGATTCCCTTTTCTCATCCCTAATGAAATCTTCAGAAGATTCACTTTCTGTTTTTAAAAGTCCAGTGCAATTTAATATTTTGGTTACCCACTTGATTAAATCTCATTTCCCTTCCCTCTGGTTTAGGCTTGGTGCATGGCTCCACGTATCTAAAATGGTATTGGGCTGGGAACTGCTGTCTTCTTTCCTTGCCATGGAATGGCTCAGGAATGGTGGGGACTGCTTCTGAAATACTTCTTGCACATATTTCTTCCAGCTGTCTTGGGATAAGAAACAAAGAGGGGGAATGGGAGATGAGCAAAAAGAGCTCTTTACTTAAATGGATGCTAACTCTGATAGTTGCCATAGCCACTCTGGTTCTCCCTGATGATTCTGTCCTCTTGATAGCAACTGCAAGTTCTTCAGAGGGTCCCTCAGGACCTTCCCTGTAGAAGATGGTCCTGTGATGACTTGCCACTTGATGCTGAGGTCTTCTCAGCTAACAGCAGCCTTACTGGGTGGAGTGCTGGCAGGATGGTTTAAACCCAATATCTCTTGGTGGTATCCACTTGCATCCTGGGAAGCCAGGATGATCCAGTGCTACCTCTTCTCTGTCATGTCAACTCCCTGTAATTCTTCTCTTCTTGCTCTGTAGGCCCAGGGATGGATCAACAGATCTAATTTCTAAGCAGATGTCTATCTAGGAAATGTTTTTTTCTTTGCAGACAACCCCCAATCTCTATGAGTGCTTCTCTTTTTCTTCATTTTCATTTCCAATACCATAACTTAAAAAACAACAACACATTACTCTTAGCCATCTGTAATGAACATCTTATGTTCACATCTTTGCTCACCTATCTGAATATTTTCTTAGAATAATTCTTTCTTAGTAGGATGTGCTATACTACACATTTGATATACCTTGTGGCCTTCTCCTCTTCCCTATGTTTCAGTTGGGAGTGACTTTTTGAATGCACTTCCTGTGTGACCTCATCTTCTATAGTGATTTTGGATGAATATTCTAATCCATGTTGACATTGATGATAGAGTTTGAACAGGCTCAAACTTGTCCTGGTTGCAGATTCCACTTTATTACCGTGTTGTACCCAAAGCCTGGAAATCTTCAAGGTGGAGTCACTGGCTGTATTCATTGAGAATGCTCTCTCCTTGTTTGTCATGTGTGTCACTTGTACTCTACCCTTTCTGCCTCTGTGACCTTTCCATCTTTGGCTCCTTCTAAGGCTCACTTAATGGCTCCTTTTAAATATTACCCATTTTCAGAGCTCCACTCTTTATCCCGTCTCTTCCTCCATATGTTCTCCCCAGGCAGCCTCAATCACTCCTCTGGTTTTCTCACCAGAGTCTTCTGCCTGGTTTATCCCTGGAATCCCAGATCTCCTAATGATGCAGACCCTTAAATTTAAGTTTTTGATGTTCTCTCCAGATAGGATTACATATACACCAAAAAGGTAAAAATTTGCTCATTATTTTACATTAATGGTTAAATATAAACCTTGAAAATAAAACACAATCTTGACAGCTATGTTTTGGTTATTTTTCTTTTCTTTTTTTAAAATTCAAGAGCCCCTTCAAAGTGGAAGAGGCCAAGCATTTCTGCCTCTTCTAAGAACTCCAGATCAATATATCCATGTCAGTACCCCCACTGGAATGTTCCTGACAACCTCAAAAGCAATACTTTCCAAACCAGAGTACTTACTTCTCACCTTGCTCTTTTTCAGCATCTGTATTCTCCATCAGCTAGTGATTGAGCCAGAATCCTAGTGTTGCTCCTGATGCCTCCTTCTTTGTGGTCCTTGACCTGTACCCATTTGGCTACTAAATCCTGTTCATTCCATCTCAGAAATGCCTCTCAAGGCTGTTTCCTCCTGTTGGTTTTAATGACGCTGTATTTGAAGAATAGGGTGTTTAGTAGCTTGGGATATGAGATAAGAATGAATGGGGACAATTTGTGCTGCTACAGGGAACACTTTGAAGAGCATGCTAAGAAATTTTCTTAGTAGGCAGCATGGGGTCCTGTGAATATTGTTAAGGAGGTCATGCTAGGCACCATTAGGACTCCATTGGACCACTAGGAATGTGCTTGAGCAAAGGATACTTGTGAGGTCTCTGGCACTAATTTAGGTTGGTAATTATGAGGCCTGAAACTCAATTTATAATATTTTCCTGGGTGGGGGGGACTAGTTGTTGACAAGAATATAGCAATACAAGAATAATTTTAGAATCTGAAGGGACAGAACTTGATAAGTGATTACCTGAGATTGAGAGAGATGGAAGAATTGAAATACTTTGAGGTTTTGAATATGGTTTAGGGACACAAAATGGTAAAAGTTCAATCTTATTTTCAGAAGGAGTAAGTTTGGGGAATGATGTGGATTGCAGAAGATTGAGATACTGAATAAAGGAAATATGTAAGATTCTTTGAGAAGGAAAGAGGATCACAGGAGAGGTTTTTCTTAGCAAAGTGTACTGCAGTGTGTTTGTTCTCCAAAAGGGAAGCGTCCAGGAAAAAGGGAGAGATTAAAGATACAGGGGGAGAAACCTAATTACATATAATTGTTTCATAACAGAAAAAAATAGGCAGTATTCCTCTGTTGCATTACTAATGGTTCTTAAAGCACCAAAGCTAACATCTTGTGGAAACCACATTTCAAGGTTTATGATTGTGATTGCTCTCAGTTTATTTTTACAAAGATGCTAATTTCCATAAATAGCATGGAAGCATAAAGCAATTTCCTCTCCAAGTATTTTATGCAGTTACTTTCTGGAATTTGTCAGCACCGAACAGCTCTAGCCAATGTATGCTATAAATTATTGTGGTCAAATACTCAGAAATATATTTGTTCTCCAAACCTTCATTTATAAATATGATAGCATTTTACTTTGAAAACAATTTAAAACTAAGGAAGAATAAGTATTTTATTAGTGAAAAATCGCTTATAGTATTATAGGACTCTTTAAATTTTCTCCCTTTTGAAATTATCTTTGTGCTTTTTTTCCAATTTAAAAACAGCATAAAATTATAAAAATATGAAAGACTCAGGAAACAGATGAGAATAAACATCACTTTTGATTCCACCAACTGTTAAAATTTTTTGAACATATTTCTAATATTCTTAAAATATCAACATGTATGTATCTCTAAAGAAGTAATTTCACTCTATTTTTCATAATTATTTTAAAATGAAACAATTTGAGGAATATTTTTACATGTCATTGAATATTTTTCTAGAATAGTGTTTAAACTATTCTTAGTGTTGTGTCATTTGAATGTATTATGGTTTCTTAACTAATTCTTTACTGCTAGACACAGGCTGGTCACAGATTTCTTAAAAAATTTTTTGCTGTTGTAGGATTACTGTTATAAATATGCTTTCAGATTTATCTTTGCTAACCCTTGTGATTATTTGTTTTGAGTATATTTCTAAGGAAATGTATTTGTTTAAATATAATTTTGGGGTCAGATGCCATATGGGGTTTTATTTATACTATGAAATTATCTTTCAGAAAGTTTTCGTCACTGTTTACTTTCATCTTGCAATAGTTGGCAATAAAAGATTAAGGAAATTTTATCAGTGAGAGATTATTAAAAATACTTTTGGTTAATGTGTGTTACCACTTTTGTGAATTGTTGCCAAAAGACATTAGATGTAGAATAACAAATTTTTACCTTCATATTTTTTCCATTTTTCTGTTGAGAATTTCTTATTCTTCATATACAAAGAATATTAACCTGCAAATAATTTTCCCATTTTGTTATTTACATTTTATTTTTATTTGTGTTTTTGACATATCATTTATTCTGGGAGTCTCTTAATTTTTTTTTTTTTTTTTTTTTGGTACTGGGGATTGAACTCAGGGGCACTCAACCACTGAGCTACATCCCCATCCCTATTTTGTATTTTATTTAGAGACAGGATCTCATTGAGTTGCTTAGTCTCTTGCTGTTGCTGAGGCTGAACTTGAAATCTTTGTGCCTCAACCTCCTGAGCTCCTGAGATTACAGGCGTGCACCACCTCACCTGGAAGGAATGAACATTTTTGAAAAACAATCTAATCTGTCACTGTGGCAAAGCCAGGCTTTTCATTGAGGCAGTTTAGTTTTAGTGAGCATACTTTAATCAAGACACTCAAATGACCCTTATAAACTAACATTACTGAGTTGGGGGGGAGTTGACACCAATGAGAAGTTATAGACAGGTCTCACTTTGTGATCTACTCCAGCTTTCTTCATGAAACAGTTGCTCATACAAGATAACAAGAGACTCTAATACCATCTTTACTGTCTCATTCATAACTCCAAACCTAATCCTAAACCCAAGTATTTAGCAGTAGAAATCCAGAAAGTGATTCCTCAAAGTACCCCAGGTTAATGGTGTTATTTTGACTTTTGATTATGACCCAATAAAAGAAATCTACTTTATATCATAATTACATGTATATTTTTCATATTAATTAAAAGTTTCAGAAAACAATATCTAACCATTTCTGTGAATGATTCACCTGCTACTTGCTTTTATTTTCCATTCCATTTAGTTCCAGTCCAACTGATTTCATGAAAAAAAAATGGCTGGTTGAGATCCAATCTGTTAATTTCAAGGCCTGCTAATGGGCTGTATTCACACTGCCCTGACTAATGGACTGATGTTCTCTGTCTATTGTTGTGGGAATTGGGACAAGTATCTAGTAACTGAAACTGTAGCATAACCCTTGATGTTGGTTAGCCTTCTCCAAATGTCACTGTGTTGTCCTTGGGTGGTATCTTTCTCAGCAGGACCAGTATTGCTCGTGGTATATGTATAATGCCAGAATTCCAAAGCATGTTTGGTTGCCAGGGTTCTTCAGTGCTATCTATATGATCATATTGTTTTTTGAATTCCTCTGACCTAGTAACATGAAGAATCATATTAATAATTTTCCTCATATTGAATCATCCTTGTGTTCCTGGCATTAACTGTACTTGGCCATGATATGTTGCCTGTTTAATAATCAGCTGGATATGGTTTGCAAGTATTTTATTGAAAATTACTACATCTGTATTCGTAAGAGATGTTGGTTTGTACTGTATTTTTTTGATTTTTATATCAAGGTTTTTAGTAACCTCATAAAATGAATTGCACTTTCCATCATTTTTCCTTTGGGGGGACAATTTAAGTAGTACAGAAATAACCTGTTCCTTGATGGTTTGAAAGAACTTGCCAATAAAATAATGGGGGCACAGAACCTTTCTAAAGGATTATTTCTTTGACAAGTACATTTTATACAATGTTGGTTTATTCAGGATTTCTCTGCTTTTTAAATCAAGTTTGATGATTTGCATTTTTCCTAGAACCCTCCTATTTCATTGGAAGTTACATAATTGGTGGGAGAGCAGAAGAGAATATTTTATAATTTTTCAACAATTTAAAAAATATTTTGCTATTAATTTCTGAATTCTTTCCTCTTCAGAGAATATGGCCTTTAAAGTTTTGAAATGTAAGGGGCTCAATTTCATCGATGTCCCAAAGGTTTTGACAATTTACATTTTTTTTTGTGAATTTCTATGGATATTTAACAATAAGTTGCCATTCTCTGAATTAGAGGATATTGTTATACTGTCCCCACTGTTTCTCCATGATTCTCTTTCTTCTTTTCTCTAGGTGAGCCCCGTGCTAATTCCTGTTTAGTTCTAGTGAAGAGCAATTTGTCTTTCTTGTTTTCTTGTCTCCTACTGATCTCTGTCCTCAGGACTTCACTCTCCACCAAGTGCTTGCCTGGATGCTTTTATTAACAAAAATTCCCCACCTTAAGGATGTTGGGTAGTGTTGAATTGCACTTCCCCATTGGCTTATGTGTGGTTGGATTGCTTCTTAGTTTTTCCAGTGTTATCATTAATGGAATATTCAACAGCTTTGGGTACAGATATTTTTCTTTATTACCAAGTTACACTACTATTAGCAGTCTGGGAGACTGTCACCATACACTTGCCAGCGTTCTATATCACAAAAAAAATGTTTATTTGGTAAAAGTCTGGATGTTTTAAATTCTGACACCCTTAAATCTAAATAGAAGTAACCACCCTGGTAATCAGAGCAGGGAATTCTGAGGGTTGTGTGGCTCATTTAGGAGTATATTTTAAGCTGTGTTATGAAATGGATATGCTATGAGTCTAATTTATGAAAGACCTATAGATCTTAGAATCCCAAAATAATGTACCAATAAAGGGAAGTAGGATACAATCATAAGCAAAACTTGCTGATGCTCAGGGGACCTAGAAGAAAGGACTCTAGGTGATGTTGGAAAGGAAAATGCTCTGTCCAAATTTTTGGCTGGGGTGAAGACTGGGCCTGTGAATACCCTCTTTTCTTCGTGGGTGATTTTGTTACGAGTGGCTGTAACACCAAGTTCTTGGTGTCTTCCAACAAAGAATTAAACAAGATATGCAGAAGTGACAAAGCATAGATTTGTTGAAGGAGGAAATGATAGTTCATAAAGTAGAACAATAGGGCTGGGAGTGAGAAATAGAGGCTCCAGGCCACAGTGTTGGGGATTCTTGTCTTATAGGCTCAGTTGTCAGTGCTCCCCTCCCTGCATGTACCTAATTGAAGAACCTGCCTCATTTTTCCCCCATTGGTTACTTTATATCTAATTACAACACTGCCCACTTTGCCCCCATTGGTTACTTTATATCTAATTACAACAGTGCCCACTTTGCCCCCATTGGTTACTTTATATCTAATTACAACACTGCCCACTTTGCCCCCATTGGTTACTTTATATCTAATTACAACACTGCCCACTTTGCCCCCATTGGTTACTTTATATCTAATTACAACACTGCCCACTTTGCCCCCGTTGGTTACTTTATTTTCACATAATTAGAATACCCAGGGCTGGGGTTGTGGCTCAGTGGTACAGTGCTAGCCTATCATGTGTGAGGTACCAGGTTCAATTCTCAGCACTGCATATAAATAAATAAAATAAAGGTCCATCAACAACTAAAAAAAATTTTTTAAAAACCACATTAGAATACAGAACCTGTTGGCAGGAGTTGCCATGGCCAGTAAGCCCTCAGTGGCTGGAGTTGTCATGGTAATGGGACTTAGGGTAAATAGGGACATGGTGACTCAACTCTTGTACCCCAGCAGTTTTCTTGTACCTTGCCTCTGCCATCTTGTTGTTCCTAAACTCCTTCTCTGAGAGGCTGACCTATTCATTCCATGGGACTGAAGATGGAGCTGGTATGAAAGGAAGCCAGACTGAAAGAGAGAGCCGTGGCTGTCCCGAAGGGACGAGTCTCCATTGGTTGGCAGCAGTGTGTGGTCATCCGTTGCTCAGGCTGAGACAGAATGAGGAATATGTGTAAAAGTGATGGGCAGAGTGAAGCAGGTTCAATATCCTGTGGCCACTCAAACCAAATTCCTTTCAAGGAAAATACACTTAGAATGCAGAGCCTCCTTCCCAGAGAACTGTGGCCAGTGGAAGTGGAACAATTGCAACCAGCTCTCCCTCCTCCCATGGCATGCTGATGGAAGCAGACCCTCCCAGACCTGGGTCAGGCTTTGGCTTGGGGATGGAGTGGTGGTCTCACTTCTCAGGACAGGCTGTGTGTCCTTTCCTCCGAGAGGTATCCCTGTGGCTTTGAGCTGACCTTGGAGCTCTCCTTCCAACCCTTGGGAGGTCCAGCATGTGGCAGGCATCATTGTTCACAGCTCTAGAGGCGGAGCATTTGTGCTGCATGTTCTGTAAACACTTTCTGGGATCCATTAGCAGCTTCCATTGTCAGAGCCAGGAAAGCATTTTGGTGCACTGAGCAGGGAAGGAATGCATGGAGCGGCCGGCGGCCATGCTGTGACTGCTCTGTTCAGGTTCTGTTTGGGAGGGGGTCATTTATTTAGGTGGTGCCTACTATGTACCTGGCTGATGAATACTGATGTTTGGTGGATCCTTATCAATGTACTTACAACCAGATACTTTAAGAGATTACCAAAAGCTTCCGCAAAGAGGAGGAACCCAAACTATACCAGGCAATGAATTAGCCACTGTTTATTATGTAGTTAATTGACAAAATTAACGGATGGCTATACACACATTTGTGTACACTCACAGATCAATGGGATGATGTACATAGATGTAATCCTTAGACTTCCCTGAGTGGAGCCTTGTGGGTCTCTTGAGTGCAATAGGCCAAGGTAGTGTCCCTGCCCACGTTGGCCTCATTGCTGGTTTTTGTCTGTGTTGTCTGCTGATCCCTTGTGCTGTCCATCTCAGGACACAAAGTACATTGAGTAAGCCTTGGCTCACCAGACACCTCCTTGGCCGGCACTGGAGCCGTGTCCTAGATAGATGTTAACAGTTTTTTTCCACTCTAGGAATAACCAAGGGAAGCTTATCCTTCAAAAGACACACAGCACACCAGACACAGGAGTCTTTTTTGAACTGTCATGTGGAGGAAGTACTCACTGAGCCCAGAGTTCTATTTTGTAACATAAGACTGTGGGATTAGCACATAATTCTGAGATCTGATTAACAATTCCATTGATGGACAATCTCTGATGAGGTCAAGACAGAAAGCAATCTCAATGGAAACTAATCTGAGACTGGAGTTGGCAGTAGAAGTATGAGGGAGTCCCCATCTGTGTTCAGCAATAGAGATCATAGATCCTTCTCTGATCACTCTTTGATGGTAAAAAGGATTTTTAGTTTCTTTGGTATGCTATGACTCCCTTTATGGAATATGTGGATTGTAAATATTTTCCCCAGTCTGTAGCTTGATTTATCTTTCTCTTATTAGGGTCTTTTGCAGAGTACAAGTTTTAAATTTTTGTGAAGTTTAGTTTATTTTGTTTTTCATTTATGGATTATGGTTTTTGTCGTCATGGCTAAGAACTTAAAATTTTTCTTTTGTTTTTGTAGACGGACACAATACCTTTATTTTGTTTATTTTTATGTGGTGTTGGGATAGAACCCAGTGCCCCATGCATGCTCAGCAAGTGCTCTACCACTGAGCCACAATCCCAGCCCATGGCTAAGAATTTTTGACTGGCTCTGGATAATGAAGAATTTTCTGTTTTCTTCTAAAAGTTTTATTGTTTTGCATTTATCTTTATGATCCATTTTTAATTAATTTATGTTTAAGGTGTGAGTAAGGTCAAGATTTATTTTCACTTATAAGTGTCCATCCAATTGCATTATCATCATGATTTGTTAAAAAATTATTGTCCTTCCTGGGGCTGGGGTTGTGGCTCAGTGGTAGAGTACTTGCCTAGCATGTGCGAGGCCCTGGGTTCAATCCTGGGCATCACATAAAAATAAATAAAGTAAAGGTATTGTGTCCAGCTATAACTAAAAATATATTTTAAAAAAATTGTCCTTCCTTCATTGAATTACTTTCAATACATTGTCAAAAATTAACTGGGAATATTTGTGTATATCCATTTCCAGTCTCTATTTTGTTCCATTAATCCATTTATTTATCTGTCCTCTAATACCACACTACCTTGATTATTGTGGGTGGCTATGTAATAAATCTTAAAATTAGATAGAATGATTCCTCTTTCCTTATGCTTTATCAAAACTGTTTTTCTATTTCCTTTGTATTTTCATATAATATTGTGCACGATACACAATAATTTTGACAGGAATCATATTAAATCTATAGACAAGTTTGGGGAAGGATTAACATGTTTTACTATGTTGAGTTTTCCAATCCATGAACATGATCTGTGTCTTCATTATTTGGATTTTTTTTCACTTCTTTCATAGTGTTTTGTAAAATTCTGTACATGCTTTCTTATGTTTGTTCCTAAGTATTCCATATTTTGGGGGGTGATTATAAATGGTGTTGAGTTTTCATTTCATTATTCACCTCTTAGTGGCTAATACACAGAAAAACAATTGATTTTTTTTGTTGATATTGTACCCTGCAATCTTTCAAGACTCAAATTTTATGGAGTTATTATAATTATTTTTATTATTTTACTTTAGATTCCTTGAAATTATTTCCCTCATAGCAATGTTATGTAAGTCCTCTAAAACTAATGCCCTGTATGCGCTAGAACAGAGACCCTGCACCTAACAGAAGAGAAAGTAGGCCCAAATCGTTTTCGATAGTCAGTTTAGGACCCAACTTCTTAACCAGACTCCTAAAGCTCAAGAAGTAAAATCAAGAATCAATAAATGGGATGAATTCAAACTAAAAAGCTTCTTCTCAGCAAAGGAAACAATCAATAATATGAAGAGAGAGCCTACAGAATGGGAGAAAATCTTTACCACATGCACCTCAGATACAGCACTAATCTCCAGGATAATATAAAGACCTCAAAAAACTTAACATCAGAAAAACAAATAACCCAATCAATAAATAGGCAAAGGAACTGAAAAGATACTTCATAGAAGAAATACAATTGATCAACAAACATATGTAAAAAAAGTACATCATCTCTAGAAATTTAAGAAATGTAAATCAAAACTACTCTAAGATTTCATTTCCCTCCAGTCAGAATGGCAATTATCAAGAATACAGGCAACAGTAAGTGCTGGTAAGAATGAGGGGGGAAAGGCACACTCATACACTGCTGATGGGACTGCAAATTGGTGCAACCACTCTGGAAAGCAATATGGAGATTCCTCAGAAAATTTGGAATAAAACCACATTTAACCCAGCTGTCCCACTCCTTGGTTTATGCCCAAAGGACTTAAAATCAGCCTACTTTAGTGAAGCAGCCACATCAATGTTTATAGCAACTCAATTCACAATAGTTAAACTATGGAACCAACCTAGATGCCCTCCAGCAGATGAATGGATAAAGAAAAATGTGGTATATATACATAATGGAAATTACTCAGCCTTAAAGAAGAATGAAATTATGGCATTTGCCAGTAAATGGATGGAGCTGGAGACTATCATGCTAAGCTAAATAAGGCAAACCCAAAAATCCAACAGCTGAGTGTTTTCTCTGATAAGCGGATGCTGATCCATAAGAGGGGAGGGTAGAAAATAATGAAGGAACTTTTGATTGTGCAGAGGGGAGTGAGGGGAGGAGAGAGGATGTGGGGATGGGAAGGACGGTGAAATGAGATGGACATTATTAACCTATATACATGTAAGATTGCATTACTGGTGTGACTCTGTACCATGTACAGCCAGAGAAATGAGAAGTTGTGCTCCATTTGTGTCCAATGTGTCAAAATGCATTCTACTGTCATGTATATAACTAATTAGAACATATTTAAACAAAAACAAAATAAAAACACTAATGCTCTGTGTGATGTGCTATCTTGGCATCTGGTGAAATTAGGAGGTCATTGAATGGTCTAAGTGTAAGTTCTCCCAGCACTGCAACAACAGATAAGGTTTCCTAGCTAAATACCCCTCCTTATCAAGGAGGACAGGCACAGTTGCTGCTTATACTTGAGTGGTGGGTTTAAGTTTCCTACTAGCCCTCAGAATTATTCAAGGAAAACAATAACCTCCTCTAGTAGGAACCAGAAGTCACCTCATCCTCTTGACAAAGGCACCATCCCTCTGGCCCTACTTATTTACTGTGTTCCTGAGTGTGTCCCTATATGAACTGGCATGGCAACTAGTGTCCTGCTCTTCCAGGCCGTTTGTATATGTCATTAATAAACTGTTGTGTGTCTCATATGTCCAGCATCGGGTATTGTGTGCCTGGCCATTCCCATTATCACCTGGGGGGAATCCCTTTCTCACCAATGGGGTGAATAGGAGGTAGTTTAAATAGATAATCATATCATCTACAGAAGGGTAGTTTTATTTCTTACCTTTTTTAAAATCTGTATGCTTTTGTTTTCTTGCATTATAGTGCTGTCTAGCATTTCTAGTACTATGTTGAATAAGAATGGTGAGAGTAAACATCCTTGCCTTGTTCCCCATCTTAGGGAGGAAACATTCAGTCTTTTACTATTAAGTATGACATTAATTGTAGATAAAAGTACTTTTTATAAAGTTGCACAAGTCCTTCTTTCTTCCTAGTTTGCTGAGAATTTTTTTATCACAAATAGATATTTAATTTTGTCACATGCTTTTTTTCTGTATCAATTGATATGATTAGGTGTTTATCTTCATCATGTTGATTTGATATATTGTATTGATAATTTTCAAATATTGAACAAGCCTTACATTCCTGAAATAAATCCCACTTAGTTCTTAACTAAGTGTATAATTCTTTTTATATAGATGGCTGAATTATATTCACTGGCTTTTTTTTGAGAAATTTTGTATCTAAATTCAATACAGATATTCATCTTTAGTTTTTTTTTGTTTTTTTACTGTACTTTTCTGGTATTAATACTATCTTCATAAACTAAGAGTGTCCCTACCTCTCCTGTTTCTTAAGAGATTGTGTAAAATTGATGTTATTCTTTAAATGTTTTGTACAATTCTCAAGTGAACATGGAGATTTCTTTTGGCAAGGTTTTAAAGTATGAACTCAATTTCCTTAATAGTTACAGTACTATTTGAATAAATTTCAGTGATTCTGTTTTTCAAGAAATTGACCCATTTCATCTAAATTATTGAATTTATACATGTAGAGTTATTTGTTGCATTCTTTGATTGTGTTGTTAATGGTTGCAAGATCTGTACTGACATTTCATTCCTGATATTAGTTTGTATTATTTCTCTTTTATTCTTTGCAATATTGCTTGCTATTTTTCTGTCAGTTGATTGTTTTGTTATCTTTTGAAAGAACAATCAGGTTTCCAAGTATTTGGGATGTTCCTGTTACCATTCTGTTACTGATTATTAGTTTGATTTGTTGTGGTCAGAGAATACTGTGTGTGATTTCATAGAGAATGGGCTATAGAATACACTCTGTATGATATTAATTCTTTTGAATTTATTGAGGTTTGTTTTATGTCCAAGAATTGATCTGTTTAAATGAATGTTCTTTGGGCATTTTTTAAAAGAATGTGTATTGTGCTATTGTTGGGGAATGTTCAACTGTCACTTAGATTTTGTTAGTAATGGTATTTAGTTCTTGTATATTCTTGCTGATTTTCTATCTAGTTATTCAGCCAGTTTTTGAGAGGAGGGTGATGAAACCCCCAAATATAATTATAACTTTGTTTTCTCTTTCAATTTTATCAATTTGTGCTTCAAGTATTTTGAAGATTTGTTCTTTGGCATACACACATTTAGGATTCTGTATGGTCTTGGTGAAATGTTTCTCTATGATCCTGATAATTTTCTTTACTCTGAAGTTTACTTTGATATTAATGCAGCTACCTTTTCAAAATCACTATTAAAAAAACTGTAAGTGTAGTGTATGCATTTTCATCCTTTTGCTTTCAGTCTACTTGTATTATTATATTTGAAGTGAGTTTTTTATAGATATTATGTAGATGGGTCATGTTTTAAAAATCCATTCTTTCAGTTTCTTTCTGGTATACTTTTATACTTGCTATATTTTGACTATTTACATTAAAAGTAATTATTATTGATATGCTAGGCTTTCAGTCTTCTATTTTCTATGATTTTTTTTCCTTTTGTTTCCTGATTCTCATTCCATTCTTTCCCTTTTATTTCTTTCCTATGGGTTACTTGAACATCTTTTAGCCTTCTGTGTTAATTTATCTATAGAGGTTTGGGTTTCTATCTTTCTGTATCTCTGTTTCTTTCTCTCTCTCTCTCTCTCTCTCTCTCTCTTGCTTTATCTTATCATAGTCTACTGATACCAACATTTTACCCCTTCTGATGGAGCATAGAGATGTTATCTCCATTTAGGTCCCTTATAATATAGCTGTCTTAAATATGTTCTCTATGTAGATTGAGAATATCAGATGGCAAGATTTTTTGTTTCAAGCAACAAACTTTTTTTTTTTTTTTTAAAGAAACTCATTGGAAGGAATCTCACTAAGTTGCCCAGCCTGGCTTTGAGCTTACAATCTTCCTGCCTCAGCCTCCTGAGTAGCTGGGATTACAGGCATGTGCCACTGCACTGGACCCTTTTTTACAGTGTTTTTCCCCCTCCCTTTCTGGAGTTCTGAAGCCTCCTTCTGTTATCATGTCCTTTCTTTTAGGAACACTTCTTTTCCTTATTTTTATTTATTTATTTTTTTAGGGGTAGGAGGCCTCGAGATGACAAATGCTTAATTTTCTTTTATCTGAGAATGTCTTGATTACAGAAGGATCTTTTTGCTGAATATAGAATTCTAGCTCAGAAGTTCCTTTCTTTCAGCACTTGAAGCATGTTGTGCTTCTTCCATGTGGTCTCTCGGGCTTCAGATGAGAAATCCTCTGTCATCCAAATTGTTTGTCTCCTAGAAATCATGCTCTGTGTCTTTCTAGCTTATTTTTATATTTTTGCTTGTCCTGATATTTCAAATGCAGCGTTTGCTGTATTTATCTATTTTTTCAGCCCACTAAATCCCAAATTTTCAGTTCTGCAAATCTTTCAGTAACACAAGTGCATTAAAATAGGTTAGGTTGATTTGTTGCTTAATTTAAGTGCTGATAGGTGTGTTCCATATCTGGAGTGATGGAACAAAATGGGTAAAGGAGTCAGATTCCTTGAATCTTATGTTTTAGGCTTTCCCCCATATTGGGAACATTTCAGCAATTATTTCTTCAAATATTTTCAGCCCTTCATCATTATCTTTTCCTCTTTGTCCCATGAAAACATAAAAATTGTATCTTTTGCTATTCTTCCACAACTCCCCCATGTTCTGTTGATCTTATTTTCAGCCTCTTTTCTTCCTGTTGTTTACATTGGGCAATGTATTTAGATCTTCAGGTTTACTTATCGTTCCAGTATGCTGAAAACTTCCATTCAAGATTTTTTTTAAATTTAGTTTAAGTTGTTGTACTTTCAGTTCTGTAATTTTTATTTAGTTCTTTTTACATCATTCCTTTTCTGTGATGTTCTATTTTTTTCCATTTGTTTCAAGAGTGTTTGTCTTTGTTACGGTGGCTGCTATTCCTTGTCAGATAATTAGAACATTTGAGTCATTTCACTTTTGGCATCTATTGATTGTCATTTCTGATTCAAGTTATGATTTTCCTGGTTTTTCCTAGTGATTTTTAATAATTGTATCCTAACTATTTTGGTTATTATGTTATGAGACTCTGGGTCTTATTTGTTTTAATTTAAGTCTATCTTATATTTTAGTAAACAGTGGCTCTTAGATTTGGGGTACAGGTCTTTGCCGCTTTTGTGGACCATAATTATAAAGACAGTTGGATTTTTAGAGCCCTGCAATGCTCTCCTGGTCCATGTCATGTGCTGTGTTCAATGCTATTGTTTACTTCTTGCACCTTTTGCATTGTTCTGCCTCAGATTTTACATGCATGTTAAAGATTTCATTTCTCCTGCTCCTTTATCTCTAAACTCTACTCCCCACCCGCTCCTACTTGGGAGGGATTGGGGCACTCTGCTCCTGTTAGGTGTGAGTCAAATCCAGTCTCCTCTTTTGGTCTCAGTGGATATTGTCCAGCAGTGAGGGATGGGAGTGTCCCTGGGCCACGCACTATCACTGGGTGGGAGTCCAGGATCCATGCTTGGTTTTGTCTGGCTCTGTGCCAACAGGAGGAGGAAGTTAGTGTGTCCCAGACAATCTGTTACCATTCACTGGGGAATGGAAGTCCAGGCTTTCCATTTTCTGCTGGGAAGGCATCTATAATGTTTGGCTGGACTGTGTCCTGGTCTTTTGACTGAAGAAAGCAGCCTTACTTCTCCTCCTCTTCCTGTCCCTCCTACCCTTTCTTTTCTCCCTCTGGCTTGTTGGTATTATGAGTTGCCAGAGTTCTCTAGAACCCAGTTCAGAATATACAGACTATAAAGGAGAACTCAAAGAACCCATCACTGTATTGTTCTTCAAGACCTTAGGTACCTAGCCAGGTTGCTCTCTGCCTTCCACCTTTCAGAGCCTCTGCATGATTCTTTGTCTTGTTATATACAGGATTCTTAGTTATATTTAGCAGAGGGAGTCAGGAGACATGAATATATACCATTTTGTCTGTAATCCAACATTTTTCTGTCTTTGAGAGATTCACTAAGATACGTCTAGGTTTTAATTTTGATTTACACATTTTAGTTGTTTTAAGTGGGAATTTTTCTTTTAGTATATCTTTATAAATTTCACTGGTGAGGAGTGAGCCCAGGTCACTCCTCATCATCCAACCACTGATGAGTACATGTTTAAATACTTTTCCTGCTCCTGTTTTTCTGTGTTCTTCTTTAAGAGCACAAGTTATCTTCTTGCAGATATGCACTGTCTATTTTCCTTACCTATCTTCAGTTATAAATTTTGCATCTTCCTTTTTATTCCTGACTCTCACACTGTCTGTTATTTTGCTGACTCAAGTTTTCTGTAATGTAATTTCTTCTCTGTACTCTTAATGCTTTAAGACATTATTTCCTTACTTATTTTCTTACATCATATCCTTTTTCATTTAGTACTGGTGTCTTATCAACTCATCTTCAGATCTTATTTTTCAAAGTTCGTGTTTTCTTTTTCTTGAGTTAAAAGCAAATGGTATCTAAAATTTAGTTTATTTTTAGAATAAAACTTTAAAAAATTATCTCTTGCATGTTATGTTATTATTTTTTTAATCCTACAGATACTTATAATTTTCAAGTTGGTTTTGATCTTGTTCAATTTCAGATCACTGATATATTGGAAGAAGGAAGAATTTTGTGTCATGTTAGAGAACCCCAGTGTTAAAGGGTAGAGAGATTCAGTGTTTGTTTATTGACCAAGGAAGCATGATAGTGCTGTAGTCTAAATAATTCTAATTGGTCTTTCTCTTGGCTTGGCCTGAATTGTGCTGTTTTCCTTGAATTTTGCATCAGACAGCAGATGTCATGTAATGACTTTCCTGCAAATGTTTGCTTTCTTAGAAGTGAACTATGTTTATTTCTTCAGTTACAAAAATGTGTTGTTTATAGCTTGTAAAGCAATGTGCCTCTATTATGATTTGTTTCTCCTTCACTTTTATCCTTGGTCACTCCCCAGCCTGTTGTCAGGTGGACCAAATTGCCCAGTGGTAGAGGAAAAAAAAAATCCCAGGCAGGTCTTCAAAACTTGCCCGATATTTTTCAGAGGTTTATGAGTACAAGGAAATTCACTTGGAAATATTTGGACTTTCGCCACAACTTCAATTTAAGGTATTGGCTCAATAAAACTGGTCATTCCTTTGAGCCAAGAAGAAACTGGTGTTAGTGGGGAGAATGAAAGAAAATAGACACCTGCTCAGCCTTCTGTTTGTGGTCATCAGAGAGATATTGTCGGGTTCTTACTCTGCCCTGTGTGTAGCTCATTGTCTTCTTTAAATATCGTGGTGGACTCCGTACCCATGTTCTGGTCACTCTGAGTTTTTGATGCCCTGCATTTTCCTCTACTTAGCCTCCCTATTCTCAATCTGCTTCCACTCACCCCTCTGTTCCTGGACATCCTTCAAGATTCAAGACATCTACAGAATCTTCTTGGGTCCTCTCACTACCTTGAATTTTCCCTTATTGTATTCTACCTTGTAATTGAGTTATTTCTATACATAGAAATTCCTCTTGACCATCATTGGACTAGCCTTTTTATTTTTATTTTTTGTAAAAAAATATTTTTTTTGTTTTTTTTTAGATACACATGACAGTAGAGTGTATTTTAATGTATTATACATATGAGGAATATAACTTACCTTAATTGGGATCCTATTCTTGTGGTTGTACATGATGTTGGGTTTAACTGGTTGTGTATTCATATATGAACATAGGAAAGTTATGTCCTTTTCTTGCAGTCTGTGCCTGCTTTTCCTTTGGGTCTTCCTCACAGTCCAGCGTAGATCTGGGGAAACAGTGAGGGCTCATTTGAGGATATGAAGTTCAAATTGAGTTGGGGAGATGAGTAGACAGCAGGATATGAACTTTGTTTTATATTTATTTTTTAGTTGTAACTGGACACAATATCTTTATTGTGTTTATTTTATTTTTATGTGGTGCTGAAGATTGAACCCAGGGACTCGCACGTGCTAGACAAGCGATCTACCACTGAGCCACAATCCCAGCCCCCAGGATGTGAACTTTTTAAGACATAGGCTTTCTGATCTCTTTAGGAGCCATGCTCTGGCCTGCCCAGCACTGTGCCCTGTGCTCTCTGCCCTAAGTTTAGCAGTGCCCTGTTTACTCTCCTCTCCATGGTGCTGCCCACACTTGTCTCATACTGCCCAAACCCGAGTCTTTCATATAGGAGCAGCTGTGTTTTTCTCAGATGGTGGAGGTAAGTATTTTGCCCTGAGACATCTTAAAGATCTGGTGAAGACTTTTACAGCCATCACTGTTTAATTTCTCTTGACTTCTCATTCTTCAGTGGTCTGGATCCTCAGATACTGGTACTTTAGCGTGTATTTATGTTCCCAGTTATAAACTTCATGTGGTCTTTACCCTTAGGGCTTCACAGTAGATTTGACATAGAAAGCAAAGATCACCTATTTACAGGTTATCGAGGATAGAATTCTTTTTTTTATCATTTTTACTTATATGTTTCAAAACTCTTCTATTTTTTAAGATTTCTGCTGACTTTGCTAAAGTTTTTATATGTTAATTTTGTAATTTTATGATATAAAGAATGATTTTGTAATTAAAATATATTAAATAACAATATAGTACACATTTACATACTACCTTCCAGCTTAAAAAATAAAACACTATCAACACAAAGCCCTCGGTACGTTTTCCTTTTTGTTTCCTTCTTGTCCCCAGAGCGTGATTATTCTGAATTTTGAGTTTATAATTCCCTCCTTTTTCTTATCCTTCTACTGTATATTCCTAAATAAAACACACGGTGTTGTTTTATACTTTTTGAACTTTGTGAGTATTCTGCCACTTGCTGTTTTAGCTCAACATTGTTAGTGAGATTTATGCCTATTGTTAAATGTGACTTTATTTCAACATTTAGTTGTTTCCAATTTTCTTTTTTTAAAAATTTTTCATTTCTAGGTGGACACAATACCTTTATTTTATTTTTCACTTATCTTTATGTGATGCTGAGGATCTAACCCAGTGCCTTACACGTGCTAGGCAAGTACTCTACTGCTGAGCCACAAACCCAGCCCCTCTAAGTTTCTTTTTATAAACCATTCTGTATGCATTTTGTACTCTACCAAGAAGTGGAATTGCTGGGCAAAACAATTTGTTATCTTCAACTATACTAGCTGTTGCAAAAGTGATCATGCAAAGTAATGATATCAATTGATAGAGTCTAACTAGAAATGAAGATTCCTCATTGTTTCACATTGTCTCCAACACTTGATATTGTCAGGCTTTTTCATTTTTGTCTTTTTTTTTTTTTTTGAACTGTGGACAGATTGAACCCAGGGATGCTTTACCATTGAACTGTATCCCTAGCCCTTTGTATTTTTTATTTTGAGAGTGGGTCTTACTAAGTTGCTTAGGGCCTTGCTTAGTTACCGAGGCTGTGTGATCCTCCTGCCTTAGCCTCCCAAGTCACTGGGATTACAGGCGTGCATAACCATGCCTGGCTCATTTTTGTCATTTTTATAGTTATGAACTGGAGTCTTTTGATGTTATAATTTGTGATTTCCCTATTACTACCAAAATACCCACCTTTTCTTTTTTCCTTTTCCCTTTTTTGGTACAGGGGATTGGACTCAGGGGCACTCAACCACTGAGCCACATCCCCAGCCCTATTTTGTATTTTATTTAGAGACAGGGTCTCACTGAGTTGCTTAATGCCTTGCTTTTGCTGAGGCTGGCTTTGAACTTGTTATCTTTCTGTCTCAGCCTCTTGAGCCACTGGGATTACAGGCGTGTGCCACCGCACCCGGCTGAAATACCCATCTTTTCATGTGCACTGGTGTTTGAATTTCTACTTCTATGGATTCCTTGTTCATACATTTTTCCCATGAGGTTTTTGTGTTGTAGTGGTTGTTGTCTGTATCTTCTTATTAATCTATAGACAGTATTTATATTTTCTGTGTACTAACCTTTTGCTGGTTATATATCTCTTCTCAGTGGACAGCTGATATTTTTAACTTCTATGATGAACAAAGATGCTCATTTGAAATTGATGTGGTTTCTCTCTTGAATATAAACTCTAGGAGAGCAGGTATTTTTAATCTTCCTCTTTTTTTTTCAGCAATACATCCTAAGTGCCCCGTAAGTGGTGGTACATGACAGATGTTCAGGAATATTTGTTGAATGAATGGAGGGATGGGTGATTACTCTTCCTGTCTTTTATAGTTTGCCTTTGTATGTGTCTTTTTAAATAAATCCCTTTTTTATCTTGATACCACACAGATTTCCTCTTATATTTTATTTAAAATGTTTAGCATCATTTATTTTCACTCCAAGAAAATTCAATCTTTATCCTGCATGGCTCTGTGAAGAGGAAATGGATGAGTTTTCCAACAAGCTCTGCCACTTATTAAATATTAGACAGCCCTCTTGACCTCTACAACCTCAGAATTTTTTTCTCCCTTCTTTAATAATGAGGGGTGATATTAACTACCTTGCAGGGCTGACGTGGGATTAATTTAGATAAACTCTGCCAAGTGTCCCATATGTGCCTGGTACATTGTAGGCCTTCAGTTATGTAGCTGTTTCTAACTTTTCTTTGATTTCTCAGAGGATGGCAAAGCAAGAGTGAGGCCCAGGAGTATGAAACTTCTCTCTCTGTGACATGTACCTGTAGAAACCCTGTGATGGGCTCTTTCCAGCCTCTTCTTGGCAGCTCTCTCCTTCTCCCTCCTACTCCCTCCTGGTCTGGCCTCTACTCCCTTCTGGGTTTCTGCCCTAAGCCAAGTAGCAGACGCCTCTCTTTTACAACCTGTCACAGACCTCTGAGTAGACACAGGCAAGCCTTTGAGCAGCTACACCATTTTTCCTTCTGAATACTTAAAGACACTTTGCACCACAACAGAGCTGTTTTTAAATAAGGATATGGGCTGGTTTCTTCACCAGGAGGTTTGTGATTCATTCACATTATAATTACTCCTGAACAACCAATCACAAGGTCCATTCTTTACCATGGGTACCAACTGGCTGTGGGAGGGGACAAATAGATCTTTAGTAACTGTCAAATGTCATTTAAGTATAAAAAGTGGATATAATCATGCTGTTTGAATTATACTTGTATTCAAACTGCTACAAATGGAAGAAATCGAAGAAGTTTCATGTCTTTAGGTGGTACGCAACATCTTAGTTGGAATGTTTGTGTTTTCTGGCTTCCTGTTCAGGAATCAAATGATTTAAATTTTCAGCTTTGTTGTGGGATCGGAATGTGTTATTTTGGTATGGTGTGTCTTGCGCAAGGTCTTTCACATTGGCTTGAGTTTGACAGTCTTTCTCATCAGAGGCAATAATGGATGTGGGGTGGTACCTCTTGTGGGGCATGGAGTCTACAGTGTCATAAGGTCTTGATCATTCCCTTCTGAAGCCCCTGTAGCATTGTCTACTTAGTCTTGAACCCAAGACTGCATCTAGGTGGGAAAAAAGTATTGCAGACATCCACCTGACTTAGGTCAGTAGTGTTTTCTCAGAACATTCAGGGAGTAAAAACTACCCCTGGATCCCAAGCAGCAGTGCAAGTCAATAGAAATGTAATGTAAGCTACATACATGGCAGTAAATTTTCTAGTAACTATGTTAAAATAAGTTAAATGAAACAGGTGAAAATCAATTTTAGTCATACATTTCATTTTACCCCAGTATATCCAAATATTATTTCAGTATGTAATCAATATAAAAGTTCCAAGTGAAGTATTTTACATTGCTTATTTTCATACCAAGTCTTTGAAGTCAAGTGTTTATATCACACTTTAAGTGCATCTCAATTCATACTGGTCCTGTTTCGGATGCTCAATAGCCTCATGTGCCTGGTGGCTACTATAGAACTTCTTAGGAAGAGGTGGATCCACATTCTCTGCCCCATCTTCTTCCCTCTGTCATTTAGAACACAGCTAGCTAATTTCCTCTGTTCTCCTTGCAAGGAGACGACCAATGTAGAGGGTTTAATGTTTCCTTAGCCTAAAGCTCATTCTCTCCCCCTTAACATTACTAAGTACTTACAACTGAAATGTGCCAAGGAAAGTTAATCTTTAAATGTATGTAACTGAATAGTGTTTCAAAATTTCCTTCTGTTATTTGTTTTGATATCATGTGAGCAAGAGTCTAAAAGGAGCACACCTAGAGGGCCCGGCAACCCTAAAGAGGAATAGCAATCAGAGCATCCCAGTCAGACATCTCTTACTGAAGCAGTGATGATGGAGGAAACAGAGGAAAACCGGAGCAGCCACAGACAAACCGTGCTTAAGGAGATCTGTGTGTAGCCCCAGCAACTTTCTTAAACTTAAAAAAAAAATTTTCCAAAGTAAAAAGTCAGTGGATGAGTTGAAGGAAATCCAAGTGGGGAAAATATCATCTAACACAGAGGAAAACCACAAAGTGTAAAGCATGCGGGAAAAGCTAAGAGACTTTAAGAACAGACTTCGATCTCATATTCAAACACTAGAAACAGCAGGAGAAGGAGGGATAGGTGGAGGGCAGGCAATAATGACTCAACTAGTAGGAAGTTGCCTTGAATGAAGAAAAAGACAGGTTCATGGGTTCCAATTAGGGTAGATGAGAAAAAGCTACATCTGAGCCCTAACTGTATTCCAATAAAATTCTCAACTTCTAGGGTCGAAGATGAAAAGATTTCTAGAGGTGCTCATGTGCTATTATTTAAAATGTCCAGTTTTCAACAAAACTTTAGGAGATACACAAAGAAAAAACAAAGTTTGGCCCCCGCACACAAAAAAGAAAGTGGTTAAAAGAAACTTTTTAGGATGTGTGATGTTGGACCCAGTAGACAAACACTTTAAATTGGACATTGTAAATATGTTCCAAAACTCCAGATGGGAGAAAAAGTAACTTACAATAGGAAAGCAGATTGATGACAGACTTTTCTTTCACAATTCTTGACCCTATAAAATGGTGGAATTATACACACACATGCACACGCATATTATGCACATACATATTACATTTTTAATCCATATGGAACTAATTTTGGTGCAATAATGGAGGAGGGTGTCTGTTTGCCCATTTTCCTCCCTATTTACTTATTATGTTGAAGATTTATTGAATAATTCACGACTTTCTCATTGATATTAAAGGTTTGTCTAGTGTTAGACATAAACATGCAAACACATTCGAGTCTGAGTTAAAACTTATTATATGTGTATGTGATGTATACATACAACTAAAGGAGAGTTTTGTTATGCTTCCTTCACATATCATTATACTTTAGCTCATAAGTGTGTGTCCCTGAATAATTATATTATTCAGTATTATCCTTTTTTTGGATTCTATTCAAATGAAATCAAACTGTATCTATTCTGCTCAGTGTTATGGTTTTAAATTTCATCTCTGTTGACAGGAGAAGCTGAATTCATTCATTTTTACTGCTCTATTGTGTTCCAGGTTATAAATACAATACAATATATCGATTCATTCTAGTGTTATTTTCTTTTTGTACACTCTTAGATTTATTGTATTTGCCTTTTGCTTTGGAATTTTGTATTCATTTTAGGGGAGTTCATATGTGAGTTTCTTTCTTGTATTATTCTTGTCTGGTTTTGTTATCAAGATTATAATCTCATAAAATGATTTATTAAGTGTTCCTTTATTTTCACTATTTCTTGAAATAATTTTAAAAGTTTAAATTGTTTGTATTTTGAATGTTTTGCAAAGCTCACTTATCAAAACTTGTGGTTGTGTGGTTTTCTTCATGGATAGAAGGTTAAATACTGATTCCTTTTCTCTTTTCTCATGGTTAAAGGGCCATGGGATTTTCCCTCCCTCTCTCCCTTCCTTTCTTTCCTTCCGTGGAGTCAGTTTTATTCTTTATATTCTTCCCTTAAGTGTTAACATTTCTTCCAGTATTTCAAATAGAGTGCAACAACTTTTTAATAGCTTGAGTTCTAAGATGCTATCTTATTGTTCATTTCTCTCTCTCAATTCTCATTGCCACCATCATATAGCGTAACTAGTGGTGTCCCTGCCTCTGTCTCTCTCACCCTTCCAGGTCTTCACCATCATAACTTCACCTCTCCTTATTATCCCTCCAATGCTTCCGAAGGATGAACATGGACTTTGCGGTCTGCATTCCAGCCCTGCTTCAAGATCCAGCCTGGGTCTGCCTCTCCAACTCTTTTCTTTCCACTTCTCTCTCACTCTGTGCAGAGCTACACTCTGTTCCTCCGACTTGCTCTTTCTGATCCAACCTCCTTGTCTTGGCCCATGTTGTTCATCATGCCCATGTTATTTCCAGAGGGCTTTGTTCATCCCTCCTTCACTATATTTCCCTGGCTAGTTCCTTCTTCTTTACAGCTCAGTGTGGTGACTCCAGCCTTGGTGACGCTCCTGTGTGTACTGTAGCATCCAATTTTTCCTCTCTCTGCTAGCCCTTATCACATGGCTTCATCATTGCCTATTTCCTTCTCTCGGTCCACACCCAAACCCAGATGGTGAGCAGCCCAAAGCATGGAGCCTCTTGTTCAGTCTGACGGCCAGTGCAATATCTGCAAGGGGAATATACTCAGTACATGTTTGCATTAATGTTTAAATTAAAAACTTATTTTTTGGAACTTTGTGAGTACAATCATCTTAGTATTATATATTTGTACAGCTTCATACAGCTTCAAGAGCACCATCACATGTGATATTTTATTGAATAGTCACAGCAACTCTGGGAAGGATTTGGTTTTTAACTTCATTTGACAAATGAGGAACTTGAAGTCCTGAAAGCACAAATATGCCTGGTCTAGCTGCCTTCTCTCTTGAATACCCTCCCTTCCCAGAGGCAGCGAGAAGCAGCAGCTAAGGTCTCCAGCCATTACTTCTTTATCCTGGAGTTATTCTATACTTTTATCTTTGCACATAGTGGGGCTATATCTCAGGGCCTTTGGAGTCAGTGGGAGGGGTCTTAATGCAGTTCTTTTCTTCTGGATCTTATTTTGGTTAAAACCATGTAATCAGGGCCTGGGGCTATAGCTCAGTGGTAGAGTGCTTGCCTTGCATGTGTGAGACACTGGGTTTGCTCCTCAGTATCACATAAAAATAAACAAATAAAATAAAGGCATGCTGTCCATCTACAATTACAAAAACTCCCCCCAAAAAACAAAAAACAAAACATACAATCAGTCTGGGTGCGGTGGCAGGTACAGCCTGTAATCCCAGTGGCTTAGGAGGCTGAGACAGTAGGATCACAGGTTCAAAGCCAGCCTCAGCAATAATGAGGCATTAAGCAACTCAGTGAGACCCTGTCTCTAAATAAAATAAAAAGTAGGGCTGGGAATGTGGCTCAGTAGTTGAGTGCCCCTGAGTTCAATCCCTGGTATCCTCCCTGCACCCTGCCCCCCCCCCAAAAAAATACAATGACTCTCATGACAAAGGATCCCAGAATTTTACTGTTTGATGGCTGGATATTTTTTTCTGCTTGGGGAATGTTTTCTATATTCACACTAAAAGTATTACTGTGGTAATTTTAAAAATACAGTAAAGAAACAGAGTTACTGCCCAGTCATCTTCTTGCCTGACTTTCCTACTATCTAGGGCATTGTGGTGCTCATCTGGCTTGATGTTCCCTGTTGGGTGACATGGGGAATAAGACCTAGGGACTTGAGGGGATCTGTGGAGAGTCACACAGTCACTTTCTCGGACCCCCAGACTCCCAACTGCAAATCTGGCCCTCTTCTTAAGCTTAAGTTTCCATTGCCAATTATAACAGGTGTTTGGTGTCTAAGTTTGTCTAGTTTGTGAATGTGATTTTCCATGTATCCGGTACCACTGGTAAAATGAATCTGATGTTTATTCAGGACTTAAAGCTAAGTGACATTTTCATGTCAAACAAATATGGAATTGCATGATGATGCTTTAAATACTCTAAATAAAATTATTTATGACTCCATATATCATTAGGAAATTAAAATTATACTTTAAAATATTATCTTAAATTTATAAACCTGTGTCACATCCAACATATTGGATCAAAAACTGTAGTTTGCATTGTTTTTCTTTTCAACAAAAGTAGTATTTTGTAACCATTTCTTATTCTGGTTTATGGCTCCAACATGGATTTGTTACAATTATACTGCAAAGGCTGATATTTGTTATCTTAATTTTATGAAAGCATCACCTTTTGTTTTTAAGAAGTCCTTCAAATTTTATGCTAAGTTTCAAGGTTTTTCTGTAGTTATGGAAATTAGAGCGATGCCATTTTAGTCTCATGAAGCAAAGACATCCCAAGTCTAAATCACTAACATCCTATCGTCCTGCTTGTTTAAGAATTCTGAAAGGCATGAGCATCCATACAGCAAGTTTGGCAATTCCTCTGACGTTGTTCACACTGAACACTTCCTGCCCTGCAAAGCTTAGAAAAACAAACCGATTTATGATGAATATAAATGTTTTTCAGAGTATGTGCAAACAGCACATTTCTGTCTTTTTCTTCTCTTGGAAGGCTGCATTTTGAAAGCCTGCATGATTTCAGCCACACAGACGAGCTGTTTCCTGAAAGAAATAAAGCTGTAGGGGTGAGAAAGACCTTGAATAAACATGAATATGTCCCCGATGCATTTCTGGACTTTGTCAGGTTGGGTGGTGTCTCGTTGCCAAATGGGGAAGATGGGGAAGAGCTGGTGATGCTTCTTTTGTTTTCTGTTCTTTTTTTTTTTTTTGGTACTGAATTAACAAAAAATCATGTATAAAATTTGCATGATACTCAGTAATTGTCATGCAGGTTGGCAACAAAGAATATCATGCAGGCATAACTAATCAGTCATCAAGGAATGTGTGTTCTCAACATACACATGGAGCACCTGTGTTATAAGGACAGGGCAGTGTCAGCTGTGGCTGATCAGGTAGAGCAGCTGGCCAGACATGGCAGGACAGCAGAGACACCCTTGTTCAGGAGGGATGCTGGAGTGGCAGGAACAGATCTGGATGTAGGGCAGTCGAGGCTGAGAGGCACTTGGGCCAAGGAGGAAAGGGTAGATAGAGGCAGAGAGACTCCAGAGAGCTCTGCAGGTCCTAGCCAGGTTCCTAGAGAATGTGGGCATGTTGGAACCTCCAAGAAAAAAGGACAAGACACATATTGTCAGCTTAGAAGATCAGACAAATGAGTGATTCCCTCAGGAATCCTGACTTTCCTTGGTCTACCTGGATCACTTCACTTAAAACTGTAATTTATATCCTGCTCCCCGATACCTCCAGTCTCCTTTCCCCATACAACTTAGTATACAATTTACTTCTGTATTGAGTTCGTTTTCTGTTTCCCCTCGTCAGAATCTCAGCTTCTTGGAAAAAGTGATGTATTTTTTTTTTTCTGTTTTATCAACTGCTAAAATCTCAGTGTCAAAAACACTGCTGGGTGCCCTGTAGGCGCCTAATCCATGCAGACTGAGTGACTGAACAGGCACTTGGACACTCCATACTTTTTGGATGACCCACCCCCATCACTTTGGTAAAATAAAATACATATTTGCACTTTATTTAAAAAGCAAAGATGCCTTTTTCTCTGCCAGGGAGATGATGATGAGTGTTAGTGGTGAAGAGGCTGTGGGAAAATACATATTTCACTTTAGGATCAAAGTGCAAATTCCAGTGCCCAGACTGAGCCCTGAGAGATGGTTCTCTCTTTACATGGAGTTCCTGGCAGGGAGTGGAAGGGATTCCTGGGAGAGAATGACAGGGGTCCACCAGCAGTCATCTCACGTCTGCGCAGCTCTCTCTTGGAGTAGTTCCCACACACCGCACTTGCTCCCATCCCCAGTTATTTACCCTCGCTCCCACTGCCTCCTCTACTGACCACCTTGGTCAGGGACAGCACCACCCCTTGCCAAGGATCTAACATCTTTTTTAAGATGTTAGATCCTTGCCCAGGTGGCTGGACCAGGAGGAGAAAGGACGGGACAAGGAGTGGAACAGGGAGTCTCCAACTTATCAAGATCTGAGATGAGCACCTGGGTTCTTTATTTGGCCACAGAGCCCTGTTCATGGAGCATGAAGTTGAGTTTTTTCCTAAGGTATTTTAAGGTAGACTTATTTCCATGTGACGTTTTGCTAATTGCTGTTTCCAATGGGTCAGCTTACTTCAAGGTCTTGAAAAATGGACTCAAATAAAATTTTTTTTGGGGGGGCAGGCTCCAGGGAAAGAGGATCTATATTGTGTATGTTGGCAGGGGAAGGCTTTCTTTCCGTTCCCCCTTCAGAGTAATAGCTGAGTTTTAAAATAACCCCTTGTGAAGTGCCAGCACACAGCCTGTGTGTGCTCTGTGGTGGAGGGAGTAGTCATGCAGGGTTCCCGGGCTGGGCAGAAGGCAACTCAGGTCTGCTTGTAGGAAAGAACTCAATTACTGGAGGTCTTCCGGGTACAAAGCCCAATGCTGAGCACCAAAGAAAGTTGATGGGTCCGTTTTCAGGTTTTTCTCCTTCCAGGGAACTGAAAGGTGAAACCTGTTCCAATAAGATTTTTTCACTGATTACCCTGGGCTCTGCTTGCCAGGGCTGATTAAGAATGTGTACCTCAGTGTGTGTGTGTGTATGTGTGTGTGTGTCTGGAGTGCTATGGGGAAGCGAGAGAGGAACTTGAGAGAGAAGGAACGCACGATTAGTGGCAGAAGAAGAAATGGTGCTGTGAATGACATAATGACATTCATGAGATTCAAATTCCAATTTGCTGAAGAGAGTCTTAATGTGATGTATTTATTTTTTACTGGAGTATTATGATTACACATAATAGTTGGATTTATTGTGACGTATCTCTACATACATATAACATAATTTAATCAATTTAATTTCCTTGTACCTCCCCTTTCCCCTCCCCCTGATTCCCTTCTTCAACTCTACTGGTCTCCCTTGTATTTTCATGAGGTCCCTTTTGTACTTTTTTCTCTCTAGCTTCTATTAATGTGATATATTTAAATTCCAGGAAAGAGCTTTTCCAGCCATGTAAATAGTTCTTCCTGAATAAGGGCACCCATGGGCCCGCCTGCCTCTGCACTGTGGGAGGGATGGAGAAGAGTCTGCTGCTCACACTTCTTTTGAAAACATGATCCAGAGTGAAGCTAAAGTGTGAAACTTGGTGGTATTTGGCTGAGGTTGTTCTCAGATGTTTTTAAAGATGTTAGATCTTTCAGCTGAACGATATCAGGAGAACATATATTAAACCGACACTAAATAGAGAAAAAGAATCTTAAATCCCTAGAATCAACTTTAGAAACTCAGAAAAAAAAGGTTTGAAACTACTTTTCTTTCAGCTTCCCTTTTTACCCCGCCAAAGTAAATGTATTATATTGTATCAGGAAGTTTTTGGGCACCAAAGACTGAAAAGTCTTGGAATGGTGACATTCTACTTGAAAAAACAAAATGATCCTGGAGGTTTCTTTTTTTAATCTTCATTTCAGATTCAAACAAAATGTACATCATAGATTTTGGAACAAAAATGTACTTGGTACACTGAATTTAAGTTGTATTGGTTATCTTAATTTTTCCTCATTGACCTTGTGTTAGTCATCTTTTTGTCACTGTGACAAAATACCCGAGGAAAACAATTTAAAAGAGAAAAGATTTATTTTGGCTTCTAGTGTCAGAGGTTTCAGTCTGTGACTGGCTGGCTCCACTGCTTTGGGTCTGAGACAAGGCAGAACATCATGGCAGAAGGGCATGGTGGAGGAAAGATGTTCACCTTATGGAAGCCTGGAAACAGAGAAGACGTGACTGGGGACAAGATATAGTTTCCAAGAGCATGCTTCAAGTATGTACTCCCTCCAAATAAGTTCCACCTCTTATAGTTTCCACCACCTCTGTTTTAGTCAGATTTTTTTGTCATGATGATCAAAACACCCGACAAGAACAACCTAGTGGAGGAAAAGTTTGATTCAGAGTTTATTGTTTCAGAGATTCCCTTCACAGATGGCTGACTCCATTGCTCTGGGCTCATGGTGAGGCAGTGCATCATGGCGGAAAGGCCCAGTGGAGGAAATCTGCCCAGTGCATGGTGGGGTCAGGAAGCAGAGGGGGAGGAAGGGACCATGGGGGAAAATGCATCCCGGAGATTTAGCTCCTTTAGCCATGTCCCACCTGCCTATAGTTACCACCCAGTCTGTTCATTCTAGTTTGAAGAGTTTGATCAAGTTACAGCTCTCAGAATCTAATCATTTTGACTCTGAATATGTCTGCATTAATGAAAACTTCTGGTGACACCTCATATCCAAACCATAACAACCCCCAATAATCCAATCAGCTATGAATCCTTCAGTGGATAAATCCACAGATGAGGTCAGAGCCTCATGACCCAGTCACTTCCCCCAAAACCCTATCTCTGAACATTGCTGCCCTGGGGACCAAGCCTTCACCACATGAGCTTCAGTGAACAGTCCAGACCCAAACCACAGGGTTCAAATTGTAAAAGTTCAATTTTTGTAAAGTCCCTATAAACTATCCTAGGCAGGGGAAACAACTGCCAGAGGCCACACAGAGAATGTCTTCTTTGCAAACTGTTTGTTGGACATGCCCCTAGGAAGCACATTTCCAGACTTAGGGGACATTATCATTTAAAGGGATCTTCCAACTGCAGGAGTGGTCCTACCCCTCCCATCCATGTGCTGAACTCTCCCTTGCAGATCTTGGTTGCCATGAATCAAGATTGATCCATGTGCTTTCTTATTCCTGACAGTGACCTTAAAAGTCCTCTGCTGAGTCCTAGTATCATGGGAGGAGTCCAGCAAGAGTGGCTCAGGCTTTGCCCTCTTGGAGCTTGGCCCATTCATTCAGATGTGTTGGAATGTCACTTCTTCCACCTAGCTTCTTATTCCCTTGTGTCCTCTGTATCACGACTGACTTGAAGCACCTGACAAGATATTTTTTGAATCTCTAGTGACCAACACGGATTTGCCATGAGCCTGAGGATAGCTAAATGGCCAGACTTCAGTCCTGTCCCAGCTCAGTGTTTGTAGTGGTGACTAGGATGGAGATGGAGGCATGCCGATGGAGAGCATGCCTCAAATTTGGGCTGGCTCAAAGCAGGGAGAGTGATACACATACTGGTAGATGAAGTTGGGATCCAAAATAGTCCCGATGGATTAGAATGAAAGTGGATGTGAACGACAGGAAACTGGGCAGTCTGGTCTGAGTCCAGAGTACAGGAACATGGCTTAGCAACAGCTTGTGGGAAAAAAAGACTTGGGAGCCTCCACTGACCACAGCTCTGAAGTTTGGTGGTGTATTGCTCAGATGTGTTCATGCTCGGGAGAGGAATGAGCATCCCTCTTCTAGGGTTCAGACTGAACTCAGAAGTATTCAGACTGGCTTGCAGAATTTTGATGGGAATCACATTGTGTTTGTTTTAACTGGTGTCTGCTTGACTTTTAAAAAAAAATTATAAATAGACACAGTACCTTTTTAAAATTTATTTATTTTATTTGGTGCCTCACAAATGCTAGGCATGTACTCTACCACTGAGCTACAACCCTGGCCCTCTGCTTGACTTTTGAGGCACATGAGACACATTTTCTGTTATAGGAATACCCACTTCTCCCCTGCTTTTCTCTCTTCCCGTTATCCCATTGTGAGAGACAGGAAAAAACCAACAACAAAAAAAACAACAAAACAAAACAAAACAAAAAAAAAACTCAAAGTGCTTGTTCCTACTCTCTTTTCCGCTCAATACAACACTCCTTACATCAAATGTCTGAGGGTAATTTCCTACACACCAGCCATTTCTTCGGTGGATACAAGCTGTGTCCTTTAGTCAATTCTGAAACTATTTATCTGGAGGTTGCATCAAACTCATAGGCTAAGGCCTCAGTCCCCAAGCTGCCCCCCTCAACTTCAGATGTCAAATATATAAATATATGTATTTTATTTATATATATTTTTTATATATTTATTATAGCACAGTTGTACAGTCAATCCCAGTCTTGATAGTTCTTCCTGATCCTTTATAGGGATGGAGCAGTGCTTAGAATACTGAAATCCTGGTTTTGAATCCATGTTACTTCCTTCTGCCAAAGTCAAAGACTTCAGCTGAAGTTTGGGGGTGGGGGAGACACAGCTGTATCCCCAAGTCTCAGATTCATAGTCCCTGGAGGTGCTGTCTGGACTCCTCCTGCCCCTGTCCCTGGTGACTCAGCAGCTGGTGGAGAGGATGCATTTTGGCAGCTTCTCTCCCAGGCCCTGGCTCTGTGCCCTGGGAAGATTGTACACTTCCTATCTGGCCTCCCTCCCCCTGTCTTCTCTCCAACTCTTGCTACTTAAGGGTCCTGACCTCTTTGGTCACCCCATCCCATAAGGAGCCACATGCCCCTGAGTCCCACTGACAGTTAGGAAGTTACCTCCCATCTGGGTGGAAATGTCACATGCATTCCTTATGGGGCTCACTTTCTAAGACCATGCATGGACTCAGCCATTTCTCCTAAAGGATACTGCTCAGTTTTTCTAAGACTTGTACCCATTGAAAGAGAAGAGGAAATGGAAATGGAGATGAAGTCTGCCTGGGCAGCCAAAAGTTTGTGTGTCGCTAGTCAAATGTCCTAACCCACCGTGTGCAGCAAGGCTACAGCACCCACCTCACAGTGAAGTGTGGAGACAGAAGGAGCTCCCACAGGTGCTAGCTCACGCTAGACACTCAGAAACCCAAGTGGCCTTCCTTCCAGTCTCTTTCTCCAAAGGATCTTTGTTGAATATGTTGCATCTACAATTGGAGTTGTTGCCAGAGAAACTCCATCCTCAAGAGAGGTGGGGGTTGGACTGTCTCTAACGTTCCTTATTCTGCAATTCTGTGCTTCAGACATTTGGCCCATCCTAGACCCCACTCTGCTCAGATGCCAGAATTCTACTAGATGGTGCATATGTGGGAGGGGAGTTGTGGAGGAGGATGTCAGAGAAGGTGCTGGGGCCAGGGCACTTCAGCTGGAAAGCCACAGGCCACTTTGGACTAGTTTGGTGTCTTTAAACTGGCTAGATTCTGACAGACCCCTGTAACTTTGAAGAGAGTGAGCTCCTGGTCACTAAAGGTATGCAAATAGAGGCTGCAGAGTGTCTGGCAGGATTCTTGAGGCAGTCAGGCTAGATCAGAGAGCCAAGAAATGCTGGGCTTTCATAATCGTGCAATACGACAACACTGCAGACAGCCATGGAGGTGCGAGGTGGCCTCACTGTGCTTTCAATGCTATGGGGTTTTGGAAAACACTTGGATTGCACCTGGGCTGTAGTACATTCCTGAGTGAAAATTTATTCTGGAGTAAGGATTTTATATAAAGAGATGAGTGTAAAAGCTTCATTGTTTATCTGTAATAAGTAATATGAGGGGGATGTGAAGAAAATCTTGTTTAGCCCAGGGACTGGTAACCCTGAACTCCCACAGGGTTGCCAGGGAAGCAGGTCCTTTACTACTTGGCTCAGGTGAGGCCACCAGTCTTTCGTGCCTCACCTCCCATGTACCAGGCACTGTGATGGGCACCTACCGTGGGGAAGGCAGAGCCAGTGGAGACTCTGTCTTCGTGAGCTGAAGGTGGGGAAGCTTGTTGGAACTTAGGAAATGTTCGTAGTTGTTTTTACTACTGTAGGAACACAAGGAACTAAGAGAAGTATTGTGCTGTTACCAAAAGAGACTCCAAAAGATTTTATCTGTAACAGTCTTAGGAGAGTCCCACTTTGCTAAGTGGAAAGAAAATTGAATGGGAAGGAAGACAGCACAGTAGGGACAGATGGATGATCTTGGGACCCAGTGGCAAGGTGTCCAGGGGGAGGTGATAGCTCAAAGTCAGGAGTCAGCAAAGAAACATGGCCTGATGTGGACTTACATGGATCCAGGGCCCTCATCTTTACAAAGCCAAACCGTTTGGTAACAAGCTGGATTCCATTCCTCTTCCTTCTAAAGAGCTTTACTACCGCCATCATCTTATTCTGACCCCTCCTCTTCCTCCTCCTTCTCCCTACCTCACCCTCACCCACTGGAGTATCACAGTAATAGAAGTGCTCCTGTCTTTAAAAATGTCTACCTGCCACTCCATGTTCCCCTACCTATGGCCTCATTCTCAATCTCCCTTCATGATCTCCACATCCTCTTCTCCTGTCACTCATACTCATTGGAATTGTCCCTGTGCCACTTCATTGTCACTATGCTTGTCAATGTCAATAGTGACCTCCTTGTTGCCAGACCCAGTGGACACTCATCCAGCCTCGTCTCCCTCCATCTCTTAGAGCTCAAGATAGTTGATTATTTTGATGCTGAATCCTTCTATGACCCAGGATTTTTCTTCATTCTATTGCAGTTAATGATCATTTTCAGACTCTTTGTTTCTTTTGTTGTTGTTCACATTTTCAAGTATTAGAATTGTTGAGAGTACCAGGAAAAGCTCCCTTGTCTATCAAACTCTCTAGGTATGGTCCTTTCAGGCATAGTGGCTGTAAGTGTGTGTGTGTGTGTGTGTGTGTGTGTGTGTGTGTATGAAAATTTCAGCTGTGACTTCCAAATCTCTTACTCCAGTCTCACATCTTCCTGAACTCCTGAGTTGCATATGGAACAGCAAACTCAAGCTCTCCATGAGGATTGTCTCACAGACTACTCCAACTTCACCTGACTCCATTCTTCCCAGCGCCTCCAGGCCTGCCATAGGCCATTGCATTCCTTTCTAGTTTGTTGCTTAGGCCTCAAACTCAGAAATTATCCTGGATTCCTCCCCTTTTCTCCCTCATCAGCAAGTTGGAGGGTTCTAATCCAACCACCTTGCTCCGTCTCCATTGGGATGATGATTCTATTCCAATGAACCATCCCTTTTAACCTGTTTGTATCAATGATTTCATTTTACCTCCTCTAGCCATTAAACAGTCACTGTTGTTTAAGTACAATTGTGTGATTCCAGCCATGGTCTCAAGGTTTTGAATGTCCTGGCTCTTTCTCTCCTTCATATCTCCATTTCATGCTGCTTGTCCACACTGAATCCAGCCACACTGACCTCCTTTCTATTCTTTAAATTTGTTGGCCTCCTTTCCACTGTGGGGCCCTGGGACTTGCTCTTCATTTGGTAGAAATACTCATTCTTGGCTTTTTGCAAAATGGGCTCCTTTGAATGCTTTAGAAATTAGCTGAAATCGTACCTTCTTGAGGATCCTTTTGCTGACCGTCTTATCTAAAAATCAAGTATCCCCTCCCAATTCTATTCTATCACCCAGTTCTTTCTTTTACAGCACTTCAAACTTTAATTTTCTTACTTATATGCATTTGGTTATTTTATTATGTATTTCCCCCACTCCACTAGAAGTAGCTTTCATGAAAACAGGGACTTTAGCCTTGTTCCTCATTGTATTCCAGGCATATGGAAGGCGCTCAATAACTAGGTATTGAATGCATGGTCAACTTAATATAATTATAGTCTTGGAAGGTCCTCTACATTCAGAAAACTGTTTTAAGGTGATGACTCTCGACTGCTCCCACTCTTTGATAAGTGGATCTGTCTGTGACTTTGTACATGGGAACTAAGGGTCTAATGCCTGGCTTCATTATGATAAGCAGGTCTCTTAACTCTGACAACCTGAGTTAATTCATTTATAAAATAAGAATTTTGACCTGGGATGACTTCTGCAGTTATCTTTAAGGCATCTAAAATTATGATTCTGGTAATCGTGAAGCCAGTAGAGACAAATTAAGAATTGTGGTGCTAAATTTTTCATGCAAATTAAATTCAGTAAGAAAAACCTTGAAAATTCTTAGTGCTATCCAATCTAGTGAAGTTAGATGGTCTCTGTTCCTTGACCAAACTACTGTGTGCTTATTTCTCATTTTAAAGTGCTGTACTCAAATGCATGTTTTTTTGCTTCAACCAAAGTTTCAACTGTGGTTTTGGAATGAGATATCCATGGAGCAATAGAAATACTTCTGCTCCGGAAATGTACATTTGTTCCTGACTCATCATATTTGCAGAGATCCATTTCCTTGGAGGAATACCTCTGACCTCTTACTCTGTTTCTTTCTCATTCCTTCGCAAGCAGGGGGGAGTGAGGCTCCCAGTTGAGGGGATAGTCATGGGTCCATGTTTTTCAGTTGGACAGGACTGAGCATTGGGGATTCCATCTCCTTTTTGACTTTCCTTCTTGAATCAATCAAGGTAGAAATCCTGGTAATCACTCTGCATCCTTAAAATTATTGGATGGGATTTATCAGTAAGGAGGTGGGTGGCTTGATAGTAACAAGTCTATTAAATCATTCTGTCCAAGGCATATTCCCCAACAGGGGTGTCCTTCTCCTTGAGTCCTTTTAAATAGCAATCAATGGGACTTGTTCTAATGATTCAGATACCAGGGTATGAGCTTTCCATGAACTAAATGGAGTTTTTCTGCAACAGTCACCTTTATTTAACCCCGGATTTTTATATAAAGATAAAAAGTGTTAATAGAAAAAAAAACCCTAAGTAAATCCACCAAAACAATTAAAAGTAGTTATTATAACTTGAAGGGATTATGGGTGAATTTTGCTGTCTTTTGTAGTAGTCTGTATTTTCTTAAGTTGCTATAATGAACATGCCTTTCTGTTAGTGTGGAAAAAAAATCATTTCCCAGTTTTACTCACACATATACATACACACACAAATAATAAAAGAAAAAAGGAAAGAAAATGTACTGTAAAAGCAATAGGTTTGCAACAACAAAACGTAAGCAGTTAACTTCTCTATGGCTGAATGGCTGAAAGGTGGGGAGCAGCAGGAGGAGGGCAGTGGAATAGTTCCACTCCTGGTCATTTGAGAAAGACCAATGTGATATCCTGGTCTAACAGTGTCCCCAGCACAGGTGCCTGATGTGCCCCACCTTGGTCTTTGCCCAGACAGGACACTTCCCTTTTCTGAATGCAGAATTCTGGATTCTCTTGGAATGTCCTTTTTAGAATCTGTCCCTTAGGAGGTCTGCCCTGGAGCCTTTTGTGTAACCAGGTGACTTTGCCTTTCAGACCACAGCAGAGAAGTCTCCTGGAGCCTACTTCCTTCCTGAGTTTGCACTCTCTCCTCAGGGAAGTTTTCTGGAAGATACAACAGGGGAGCAGTTCCTTACATACCGCTATGATGACCAGGTAAGAACATTGCCAAAGAACCTGCCTTTGATGTTCCATTTGGCCATTGGTGGGATACTTTCTGAAAAATGCCTGCAAAATAATTGTTTTCCCCTGAGCAATACTAATACCTGACACTCTTGAAGGATCCCAAGACTTCTGGATGGCCATGTTTGCATATAATATTCTATGCCAGGTACGGTTCAGGTTCTGGTTGGGTCATTTGCTTCAAAATCACTTTTTCTTACATCTATAAAAAATATATGATGGGTTCATTCATTTCAGTTATCACCAAATTTATTATTCCATGATGAATTTTTTTGAAAGTTTTATTTTCTGATTAAGCATTGCTTCTTTTCCCTCTTAGCTTGTACTTTGTTTCTTTTGTTAGCACCAACATATTTTTTCCAAGCCCATTTTCCAGAAAGGAACAAATGTGTGTGTGTGTGTATGTGTGTGTGGTGTGTGTGTGTACATGTATGTGTATATGCATTTGTGTATTTAAATCTCTTCATGAAGGCTAACTAGATTGGAAGGCCATGCTTGCCTGAGATACAGAAGCTGGGCACTAAGAACTGTGATTTCCTTCCATTCCAAATTCACACTGATTATCTTCATAGCATTTGAGATTATGAATGTCTTTGAGACACTTATATTTCACTGAAACAGAGAATGTTAACTTTGCCAAATGCAAAGGTTTCTAGTTGAGAGCCTGAATTCATGGGGGCCGTGGAGCAGACTTGGGTAGGATTTAAGCCCATGGAGGACTTTGGGGGATCTGGCAGATCTTGGTAGGTACAGACACAAGTAGAAATGAGGAGATGGGCACAATTACCTTGTCACGCACACGCTGGCTTGGAGGGAGTCTGCCTAACTATTGAGGCCAGCTATGTTGTCCTGAGCTACTTTCTCAAAGGCTAGCACATTCTTGTTTGATTTAGGCAAGGCCTAGTTAGCGGGTACAAGACTTTACTCACAAGGGGCAACTCTAAGAAATTTAGTCTGCCCAACATGGTAGATGTTAAGATGGGACCACAGGGAGAGGGACCTGGCTCTGGGACTGGCTAGCACTGTATGGGGGCTGGAGATTAGCCTGGGAGGAGGACTGAAGTCTTGCACAGCAGAGCAGGCAGATGCAGGGTGGAGACATTTGCCCAGAACCATGTCCCAGTTCAGAGGACGACACAAATTTATTCTGATCCGAAGGCTGCTGATAACTGACCTACAGTTTTAACTCTGAATTTGGGTTGGGGGTGAGGACCAGGGCCGTGACTTCACAGATTACTGTGGGTAGGAAGCCACAGTGGGTCACGGGGGCACAGGTGAGATGAGACCAGTTTTTTTTTTAATTGAAAATTTCCACATTCAATCATTATTCCAAGTTAATTGAAAAATGAGTACATAAACAATTGTTTGGGGAGCTAGGGTCAGGTGGGGGTTATTCTGAATTTGTGTTATGGAGCCCAGGAATTGGGTCTGGTTGCTAATAAGCCCTAAGACATCATTAAGTCACTTTCTGCCTTTTCCTCCAGTGGTTTTTAGAGGGTCTTTAATTTATGGCTTCTTTTAATCCAGAAATCAATGATCCAACAGGTTTCATATGATCCCTAATTGAGAAGGCAGTAAAGGATAAAAGAGGGTGTCTGGAAAATAACAAGCTATGTATTTTATAATTAAAGAGTGGTTAATGCCTTCTCCAGGCTCCACAGATACATTATGTTTAATGTAATAACAATATAAAAGCTAGAAAAAGAGGAAAACAAGCCCCTTTGGTCTTTTCAAAAGGTCTAAAGTAGATCTTAAAAGTGTGTGGCATGCTGTGGAAATTTCATCCTAGGACATGTTGCTACAGAAAGCCCCAGTGAATAGCATACAAAACCACTCTGTGTTGCCCCACGGTGTGTTTCTTTTAAGGGAGAGGAATAAGGTCAAAGAAAACAAGCCAGTAACAGCACCCACGCTTCTCTGCTGATGGCAAGGAAAAACAACAGGCCCTTATGTTGAACTAGGTGTCTCTCCTGAATGAACTTTAGGATTTAATCAGCTAGAGACTGTTAGCCCATGGCCCAAGCCCTTATCCTTTTTCCTCTTGATGCAGAACATGCACAAGGCACTGTGATGTTCGGTGCTTCTCAGGCACTAGTGAGAAGACAGAACCGATTATCAAACATTATCAAAGTTCAGGAAGACCCTTCCCCTGTAGCATATGACACAATGTTAAGATCAACTGCAAACCAAAGCTCTGGAGTGAGTCTGCTTTGGGTTCAAATCCTAGTTCCACTTTATTTGCTGTGTGACTTGAGACAAATTACTTTACTTCTCTGCACCTTGAGTTTTCTTTTCTATGAAGTGGGAATCTGAATGGTATTTATCTTATGTAGATGTTTTGAGGATTTAAAGGAGATAATTCACATAAATCTCCCTGCACAGTTTAAGCATTTAATTTAGCTATGGCTATTTCTAATGATACTATTTGTAAATGTGCAATTCAGATAATCTCAGATATTCTTATGCTGAAGGAAAGAAGGGGTCCCATACAACATTTTAATTTTTTTTTCCTGCTGGGATTCAACCAGGGCCTTCTTAGTACTAGATAAGCACTTTACCACTGTGTTATACTCCTAGCCCTTTAAAATAATTTTTATTGTGCATACAGTAAAATGCATACATATCTAAAGTATAGAATTGATGAATCTTTAAATATTTTGACACCCACATAACTACTACCCCAAATTAAGAAACCAAACATTTCTAGCACCCTAGATGGTTCCTGTGCCTCTTCCAATTAATATCCCCCACCTATGGAGGGACCACCATTCTGATTTGTGTCACTGTTACAAATCGGTTTTGCCTGCTTTATACTTTTAATTTTATATAAATGGAATCACACAGCACATACTCGTTTGTGTCTGGCTTCTTTCACACATCATTATGTCTGAGAGATTCAACCAAGTTGTTGGATCCAACATAATATAGGGTTTAATGTCTAGCAGTCAGTTGTACTCTTTGGAACAAATTGTCTCACATTGGAACAAATTGCAGCATACTGGGTGGCATGCGGCATTGCTCCTGCTCAGAAATTCCCAGATTGTCCTAAAAGGTTTGCAGGGCAGTGCCTCCAAAGATTCCGTACCTGGGGGAGTAGTGGGCTCAGTGTTCCAGTGTAGCCTTTACTATAACCCAGCCAGCATTTCACAAGCAGAAACAGATACAGGATTTGTGAGATTTGCCACCAGGGCAGCATCTGTGCTGTCAGGTGGCTCGGGTCCTTACCTGTGGAGTCTGTGTATAAATGCCAGAGATGCTGTCTGCTTTCACAGTGGCCTGAAGCCAGAGTGACAAAATGCTTATGCAATTGAGGCCACAGCCTGGTTTCTGAAAGTTGTTGGGGCAGACATGGGTTCATGAGGCTCTTCCTTCCTATAAAATACTCATTTGATAAAATGGGAAGCAGGTGGAAAGTATGGAGATATTGGCTTTCTTGGTCAACCCTCATTGGACTTTTAAAAGTATTTTATCCTGGGCACATTTTCATGAAAACCTTCAGGTCAGTCTTCAAATGTCTCCTGGATTAGGTGCCTGGAAAACTAATAACCCTGAGGCCAGTAAAGCACAGCTGTGATGTAGGCTGCATTTAATGAGAGGCATAAAAGCCACACTGTGATTATTCAGAGAGACTAAGCAACTTCTAGTGAAGAGAGCAGCCGGAGGCCAACTGGGGAGCAGTGCAGACAGGACAAGTCAGGCAGCCCCAGTTGTCTTCTTCCACTAATTAGCTTGTAATTTAACTCAGTTACTTGACATCTTTGGACCTTAGACTCTTTAGCTGTTTCAAAAAACAAGATGACTGCATTTCATGATCTGCCCTCCTTCCAGTCTAACATAGTCTATCTTTTGAAACTACAAATAGAATATTCTACATTGCAGAGTGCTAATTGGATCAATTAGATTATGGTGGCAGTCTTGCCAGTGATGCAGTAAACTATGACTTAGAGAATTATAGAATTTTACAGCTGGTGGAGTCTTTGGCTGAAACGCCCCATTTTACAAGTGAAGAAAATAGAGATTCTGAACGTGCAAGTGACTTGCTCAAGGACATCCAGATGGTTATTTGAAAAACTAAGGCCATTATTCTCCAAACCTGAGGCTACCCCACTCTAGAATATACCCAGCTGCTTCCTTCAGAAGAATTGCCTTAAAAATTATATCCTTTCCTAAAAATCTTGATTCTACTGTTATGGCTCATAGAACGTTGGGAACCTTAGCAGACCACAGAGAATGATTTGGTATTAATGGATTGCTTTACCAGCATACTATCAGTTTCTTCAGGAATTTAGAATTAGCTATGCTAGTAGCATCTTGTAAGCATTTGATTTCTCTCCAGTTTTTAGTAGAAATCACAATTTGTTTTTCAGTCTAGATGAAACATGTTAGTTGAAATTAAAATGGCACTGACTTCCCACATCCTTAAAATGAAAGCATTCTCGCACTTGGTGGCATTGGACCTAGTTAGGAAAGATTACTTTGGGACAATTGGTTAAGAAGGTTGTGGTTGGAAGAGTTATTAGCCAGCCAGACCCCAAGGACAGATTTTTTTTTTTTTGTCATTGCAGCTAATGGTTTTGGAGTTTTGTCCCACTGAGGACTGGTTCACTGGCAACCAACGTTGGTTGGTTCTAAGGAGCCGTCTCAAAGTCCACACTTTGTTCTTTCTTCATTGAGTAAGGCAGTATTTTGAGAGTGGGCTCTGTCACTCTCTGCCTGGGTCTCTTTCTGGGAAAAGAGGATGAAGAGATTCTTTTCCATCTCTACCTTATTTCAACCCCCAGAAAATTGAAATGGGGAGATTCATTGTGGACTCTGATTTATAAATCTGTGACGGTCTTAGTGTTTCTCAGTGAGAGGTCATTTATTTATTTATTTATTTTTAAAGTTAGGAAACTTTTTGCACAAATATTCTTTGATTTTTATTTTTAGCATGTGTTAGGCGTAGGGAAGTGTGGAAGGTGCATCTTCCAGGCTTAGTGGACTTGTTGGGGGAGGCTCCCTTCTCAGTAGCAACCACAGAGTGATGAAGGTGAAGCACCAGTGGTAGGTGACTTAGAAGTTGCTGCCCGTACGTGTTTGTCTGTTGTCATGCATTGTCTTTATATGTGTATATGCTGGTGTAATGCCGAGCTTTGCCACTGTTAGACTATGTGACACCAAGAGGCAAGATAAAAGATGAATGGTATGTGTTCCAAGCACACAGGACAAAATCTGGGTGTCCAGAAAATGGTGGGTTCTGGTTTTCTTAAAATTCACTAAGGATGAATCTCACTGAAGTAATCTTGGATCCATTTGTAAAAGGACAACTTTGGTTTCACGCTGTGGAGGTCCTTTTTGATCTGTCTGTCCCCCATCATCCTTTCTCTCCTGTAACCTTCTCTCTCTTCCATAGACTCCAGAGAAGGAGCCTCTGATTAATTTAGCACTTGTTTTCTCTTTTCCTGAACACATGCTCAAACAGATTTAAGATTTCTGTCTACATTTAAAATGCTTTAACCTATATTCTGACCTACCCTTGCTTTCAGTATCCAATTGATTTTCAAGTCCTTTAATGTCCTATGCTACTTAATCCTCTTCAGTTTTTTTTTTTTTACTCCTTAGATCTAACTTCTAGTATCTCCTCCAAACCTTCCTTCCTAACCTCAAACAGGCATCTTAATTTTTGACAATTTCAATTACTTTCTTGAACTCACATTTAGATCCTGAGGCAGGTAATTCTGTATTTGTAAAAATCTGTGTAAAATCCTCAGGTGTGATGACCTCATAGATGGAGTCATAGTTTACTTCTTTTCCTTCCTTGGATGCCATTGACTGCCTGTCTATATGATGTCTTATTTTTAAATGTCTTCTCTGTTTGCGTTTGTGTGTGTCTCTGCTGCCAGGGAGGTGGAGGACTGGATGGGTGGCCATGACAGGCATCTGGAATTGCAGCATGTCAGAGTTCAAAGGAAATATGGGGATTTGGGGTTTTCAGGTGAGGTCTTGGAGAGGAGCAATGCCTTGTGCAAGCCTGAGAGCCAGGCAGCAGCAAAGCCAAGTGCTTGTTCTTTACCCTTAAGTTCCGTTAAGACATTTTACATTTAATCTGTGGGCAGGGAAAGTATGAGAGAAATGTTTGAATGAATTTTTTAAAACTAGTAATAACAATAATATATTAATAATGAAACCTTTGTGTCGTCTTATTCCTGAACTTCTTTAAAGTGTCTTTTTTTTTCCTCTTATGCTATTATGCCAGGCCTAATATTCCTTTTCCTTATTTAACTATTGATTTATGCATTCTTCCTATGAAGAAGAAATCTGTTTGCTGTGAGTACATCTTTCTCAAAGTAACTTCTCCTGAACTTTTCATGAATATCTTGGCCAGGACCTTCCTTGTGGTTAAACTGCTGGCAGGCCTTAGAAATATCACTTGAGCTTTCCAAGTTATTTATGTAATCGTTTTTTAGCTTGGAAAGTATATACTAACTTCTGAAATTTCTGGTAAAGGAAGATGCGCTCAGGACTTGGGTCTGCGGGGCTCTATCATCTTTTTCACTGATCAGAATGAGCCACTTACATGTTCTCCATGCAGGAGTGTCTCCGTGTTACTCCTGGCCGGTGTGTGTGTCATGTTTCGAAGCAGCAAGTCATTTGAGTTTGAATAGTTCATTCCTTTGTTAGTGAGTAATCTTGGTCAAATGTAGTTACACTCCTTAAATATTCCAGAGGTTTAGCAACCTAAGGAAAAAGCAAGTGCATGATCTGTTAGGAGGAGAGAAGAACACGTTAAGTGGAATGACATGTACTTCTTTCCTAGTTTAGGCACATGCATCATTGAGATCTGTTTCTATTGACTTTGACACCTGTGGGCTCTGAATTTTATTTTCATTGAGCTTTTTACAAATTAGTTATTTCTGGAGAATAACAGCATTAGTCTGTTAGTAGAGGTTCCACATCTACCTCTTGAGCTATGGAGATACTGTCCTCTTTTAATGCCGTCATCTTAGACCTAGTTGGAGGATACTGTATGATTTTTAAAAATAACTTTTACCATTGGTTAAATGGTGGATATAGGGTGGTGAAGTTTAAGATAATCCACAATACAGCTTCTCCTAAAAGTCCCTCACTCCATTCAGAAATGCTGAGATAGGTCCTGTCTAAACTGAGCCCTGCTACCTGTCTGAGATCCTCTCTCCTCTGAGATTGCAACAGTCTCTATTTAAAATTCTCAAATTTTCAAACACTTTGAGGCTAGGTTATTTCCAGCACTTTAGCTCCATCCTCCATAATCCCTGGATCATGGAAAGCAAGTGGGCTCCCTTCTCTATTGTCTCCTCTCTTTGCTTGTCCTCCATGCCTTTTGACATTGACTTCTACAATATTTTCTGTTGCCCTCTCATAGTCAACTAAGCCCTGTGTCCCAACTTCTCACTTCCTGCTTCAATTAAAAACATGCCTTGACCAGGCTCATTGCCTGTGGGGGCTGCTCATGCTGCACACACCAGGCAACATGCTGCTAAGATAGGAGACTGACCTCTTCTGAGTCCCCTCTGCTACTTCCTGACAAGTCCCCTCCTCTCAATGCTTCTTCTCCTTGGAGGATCATGCCATCTAGCTAGATGATTGATCTGAACATTCACCAAAGTCTTTAAGACCCAGTCATCACATTGTCTCTTTCCTCCAAAGTCCTGCCGTGATTTGGAGAACCTTCAGGGATGCCTAGTGTCTTATATCAAGTAGATGTCCGGTTCTCTTATTCCTCAGTTTTTACAGGTGACCAGCTTTCTTCTCACCTTACTAGGTCTGCCACGTGGACTCTCTTGTCAGTGTTGTCTTTCTCCTTGTATGTACTTTTCCTGGGGTGTTTTCCCTGGATCTATAAGATTTAGTGGCTTTCCCTGTCTTATACTTGAATGGCCTCTGAGCCTTCCTGAAGAGTCACCCATGTATGTAGTATAGCCTCATATAGTTAGGGAGCCCTCAATATATGATTACCTCTAGTTCTTTGAGTACCTCCAGTTCTTATTTTGACTACTGTCATCACTATACAGCTTCTCTGCTCCCGAATGCATGTTTCTTTTCAATGAATGCCAAGGATAGATTCTGTTGTGGTCCATCCTCCATAGGCGTAACAAAGGGAATGGGTTTTATTAGTGTCTTGGAAAAAGGGTAGGGCTTTGCACCAGAGACTGAACCTTCAGGGAGTAATAGCAGGTGGAGGACCAGGTGAAAGCATCTTCTTTGTTTTTCTTGCCCAGGCATAAAGCAAAAGTCAACAGAGCTACAAAACACAGGTGAGTTCATTTTCTGGCTAGGTAAGAGAGGGCTACGATAGGCAAGGAAAGAGTTTCCTGATTCCCTCCAAGCTGAACTTGGAAGAGCTAGATGGAGAAGCAATAATGGAATTTATTCCCTGTCACGAGGGATTTGAGGCATTATGTTTTGATTGGCTTATTTGGAATTTGGAAATATTTCCTTTTGCTTGGCCAGTTCTGGCCTGCTTTGCAGAAGTGCAGCCATGGTTTGCAAAGAGGTTCCTGGCTAGTGAAGGCACCGTGGGCTCAGGTCAATCAGTGAATACTTTTGTCTCTCATACTTGGGGATTTATGTTTCCTTGAGTCTGGACTTTGGGGAGCTGAGAGGCATCTTGAGGGCTCTTCTCTGTGGTGGGAAAATGGCTCTGCTATTTGGATGGACAGTCAGAGAAGTGTCTTGAAAGCATCTATTTTGTTATTCTCTATGTCTGCTTGCCTTGTGGCTATCCTTAATCTGAGATTTGAGTAAGCTGATATAGGGTGGCCAACCTTTCTAGCTTCTAGCACCAATACAGTGCCACTTTCTGCCCTGTCTTCCAGCCTGGATTTACTGTCCACTCTTGGGCTAGGGTTTTACAGTGAGATCAGTAGCCCCGAGGTCCTTGCATTGCTGGTTACTGTACTGGTGAGGCATCCCAAGGACAAGTGGGGCACAGGTATGTCGCTGTTTAGGGACGCCCCACATGGGGTAATTTCTCTGCATTGCCAAAGTGCACATTTCTAGGCCAGGTACTCTTGGCCAATCTGTGTGCTTCTTTCCCTTCACGCCACTCTTCCTCAACTGCAGCCTTTGCACCAAGTGCTTAGAACATTTCCCTTGGATTTTTAGACCGTCGTCCCCTCCCTGTTATCAGTGTCTAACCTTTATTTATCCTTCAGCTCCACTGTTTCTTCCTCAGGGACATCTTCCCCATACCATAATCACCTTCACTTTCTATCCTGACTGACCTTCCTTCCTTCCTCCCTCCCTCCCTCGCTCCCTGGTTCCCACAGGCTCTCTCTCCCTCCATACCTCTCTCTGGTCCTTTCTTCCTTCCTCATCCTGGGATCTTGCTTTCTGACAGCATTTTCTTCCTCCTAGCTTGCCTCCCGGGTGGTGGGTGACTGAGAGGGGAAGGTGGGTGTGGTGACACGGCTCTCAGTGCAGTTTGCTGCGTTCCTGTTTGGGTGACTTAAAGATCCCAACAGCAAGCCCTGTGGGGAGGCTGCATCATAAACAGTTTCAAGAAAAACATGATCCAGGATTCGAGGTTTGGATCACTTTCTGTTGAGCCTCATGTCCCCAGGGTTAGCAGTGACAGTTCAGGACAGTGACTCATGGCCCTTAGTATGGCCTCTTCCCAGAAACAGTTTCAATTTTGTTCATCATCCTGTACATGCACAGAAGTACAATGGCTTTGGACTGATTTACATTTCTAAAAATTAATAACGCATGGTTGTTTACATGAGTACATTTGAGTTATGAGAAAATTAGCACACATAACACTCATCTCCTTTCCCAGACTGAACTTTAACTAATCGGGTCATCTCCATCAAGTCTTCCACCACGCGCTTTGAGGTCCTCACATTAACTCCCTCTCTTCTGCTCCCAGCACGGTGACTATTTCTTCCTCTGTCTTCCCCTGGCCTCTGTGTCCCTTAGAGACAAGGCCTGTGTCTTCTCATCACTATGGCTTCAGGTCATCGAACATGTTTGTTTAAGATCGTATTCTTTGTCAAAAACCTCAAGAGGGTCCTCATTTCCTCCTTTATGGTATCTCAACTCCCCGAGTGGCATTCAAGCCCCACCACAGCTTGGCCTCCGGTTACCTTCCTTGCCTCCCTTTGTTTCCCTTGTGTGCTCTGGCCAGAGTACACGTCATGTCTTGCCCTTTCTCATTTTGGTCCGTGCCGTGTCTTTGGCTTGCAGAGCTCTTCACTGAATGTCAGTATTTCCTGCAGTACCCGGCTGAGCTTCCCTCTCTTCCAGGGACTTTCAAGCAAAGTGTTTCTTTCTGCTGTTTAGAGGACAGTAGCTCATCCCTGCTTATAGCCCTCAGGCTTCACTGGGCCTGCGATACTCACAAGGATGTCTTACCTCCACTCTAGAGCTGGCCAGTGTGACGTTTTGGTGTAACCCTGAAGATGCAGCATGGCTAGAAGATCTATTTTCACAAGTCACAAAACTAGAATAAATTCTAATTAAAACTTTATTACTGAGTTCTTTTTTTTCCAGAGTTCTTTTTAAGGAATAAATAAATCCTTAAAAATGTAAATTATCTAAGTCTTAATAAAGAATCTATTCTTATTTTTATCTTGTGTATATGCATATTTCTGTTTCTATTTTTTTAATTCCATATCTACAAATGTGAGGAAAGAATATTCTTTCTCCCACACACTGTTGGTCCAGAGGTTTGGTGGAAAATCAGGTTTTTCTGTTTTTTGACACTGGTTGCTCAGCTTCCAATTCTCAACTCTTCCCATGTGGCATCCCACCAGTGAGGACAGTACTCAGGCCATTTGGATAAATTCTCTTAATCCTTTCCCTCTGGGATTTAATGCTAATGGGGTTTAATTCTACAGAGGTTTAAAATAATGGAGATAATTTTCCTTTCTAATGAAGAAAAGGCAAGGTTTCCAACTCAAGATTCTGCTTTTCAATGAGGCTTATGGTACATTGGCATATCCGTTGTCTCAATGAGTGTACGTTGTATTGAATAGAACTGTGATGTATTGAAATGTACATGTCATGCAGCCAAAAAGACTAATTCTAAACACAGTTTCTCCTGGAAGATTATGATACCTTAACTTGAGACCTTTTGTGCTTGTTATCCATTCTTTTTTTTTTTTTTAAATTACGGTATTCATGTAGGAATGGTGTTCATTTTGACAAAATTGTACACACGTGGAGTTTGGCAAACTCCATTTCAGTCTGTGTTCCTCCTGCCTTTCCCTCTTTTTTTCCCTCCTTCAATTCTCCTTCCTCTAACTGATCTTTCTTTCACTCATTTATTTAGTTTTTATTGGTGGTTTCTACCTAAACATAAAAGTGAAATTCTCAGTGATATATTCATATATGCACATAAAACATGATTTTGTTAAATTGAGTTCACATTTCCTCTCCTTTCCTGTCCCTCTTCCCTCCCTCTTGATCTCCGTCTTCTACTCCACTGATCTTTCCTACATCTTTATGATATCCCTCCCCAGGCCTTCTTTCTCTTGTTTCTCTCTAACTTCCATATATGAAAGACGACATTCGACCCTGTGTTTTCTGAGTCTGGCTGTTTCACTTAGCATGATGTTCTCCATTTCCATCCATTGACTGGCAAAGGCCATAATTTCATTCTCCTTTATGGCTGAGTACAAATCCACTGTGTATATATACCACATGCTGCTTGTCATCCATTCTAATAGCAGCATCAGGATTAATGAGCAGCTGTTCATTCCAGCAACCCCTCAACAAATAATGAATGAATCTTCACAGAGTTCCAGGCATCATGTGCTGGGTGTTGGCTATAGTTTTATGCAGTAGCGCTGTATCCATAGTAATTCTTGCAAATCCAATTTTGAAACTAGAGGAAGTTTTTTTCTTTATTAGGTAAGACTAAGATTATAGATATCCTTTATCAAGCAATCTTCATGTATAAGAATTGTATCAGATATTTCATGCACATTGTAATTACAGTTTATTCCTAAAAACAATTCTCTGTGTTTGCTTCAGCAGCAAATGTACACTAACAATATAAAATGAGTACTATGGCCCTGGGACAAGGCTGATGTGAAATTTATAAAGAATTAAAAGAAACAAAAGAAGTTGGTTAACCTTAACCCTAACCCTAACCATAATTTTACAGAAAAGAAGACATATGGGAAAATAAGTAATAGAAGCTAGCTTCTCTGTATATACCTGTCTTTTACATTTGACTCTGGGGTCATGTAAACTGTTTTACAAATTTGTAAGACAAGATTAGATTTCAAAAGTGCAAAGTTTCCTAAAAATCAAAGATAAAAGAACAGAAACCAAAAACCCTAAATATGTTTCCACTTGGTGCATTAACCACATAGAGAACAATTCTTCCAAGTGACTTTAACACAGATTAATTTGCCTATAGATGGATATATCCAAAGAGAACAAGAAATCTAAATACAATTATAAAATGTTTTTCCATCGTCCTATTGCTGGCATGGCAATGACATTGCTGTTCTGAGCCTGCTGTGTGAGTAATGTAGGATAAAGCAGATGACAATACAAATGTGATCATCTAATTTTAAAATGTCTTGTATTCTTGAGAACTTATGTTCTTGGTATAGGAGAAAGGAGACACAGATGAAAGAGAGTAGAAATTAAGTAAAATCTATTGTTTAAAATCAAATTTTAAGTTTCTATTTAAAAAATCCTGAGATGTTTTATCTTAAAACAAGAACAAGTCAAATCTTCTAGCTCCCTTTACTTTAGAGGCCTAAAAGTAATGACCAGACGGCCAACTTAATAGCAGTGAGCACCTCTCGGGCTTGAATCATGGTCTGTAAATACCATTTTTTTATTAAAAAGGAACCAAGACTCCATGGGAAATGACTTCCAGGTTTGGGGGTGAAAATGTGAAAAATTATCCTGGACATCATGTAATTAACAGGTAGCAAAGAAACTGTTAATACTACTAGAGTCTTTTCATAAAGACTCAGGAGACAACTCATTGAAACTCTTATGAGCATAATTTTGGACAGCTTGGGCATTAATAAAAATAAAAACTGCAAAGGATTTAAGAATATCCTCTATGTTTAAATCTCTATATTAATAACTATAATAAAATATATTAGTCAATGTTGGTGGGTGCTAGGGAATCAACTTATTACATAAAAACAAATAAAAGCAATAAATGCAAATATTTATCATGCCTTTCCAATATGGATTGTGTTTATGTGTATATATATGTGTATGTACACACACACAAACACATACACATACACACACAATACTGGGTGACCAGTAGATAAGGAAAATTTGTCTTTACAGAATATTCCTGTTAATAAATAAAGAAGGGAGGACAATAGGAGGGCATCATCATTTTGAGTCCTAAGGAATGGAGGGATCTGTGCATTGGAACTCAACAGTTGCTCCCATTGCAAAGAGACAACCAGATGTCTCTTGATGGAAGAGCACAATACTATCTATGAAGTATTCTTGCCTTCTTGGCTCCCAAATCCCTAAAAAGTCAAGATGCTATACCCAAATACTCGTTTACAAGGTATACAATGTACATAGAAACATATTAAACCAAGTCGTGGATTTGCAATAAACAAAATCCACACAGTGGGAAATTTTATAGGCTAAACAACCCAATTTTTTCAACAAATAAGTTTCAAAAGAAAAGGAAGACTAGAACCAAAAAAGGTTAAATGAGACTTAAGATGAATTAACTAATTACAGTGTGGGCCTTATTTAAATTCTGGATTTAAACAAACACATTGAAAAGCAGCTGTAATATCATTTATGACATTTATACAAAAATTGGAGAACTAAAATTTTATTGTCAATTGTTAATTTTTAAGGTGTGAAAACAGCATTGTGAATGTTTCAAAAATATCTTTTGTAGATGCACATTAATTGATGAAATGATATGATATTTTTCATTTGCTTCAAAAAATGGGGCAGGGTCAGTGGATAGCACAGAATTGGCCTTTGTGTGCTGACTGTGGGTCTGGGTGATGAGTCCCTGGGGTTCATTATACTACTCTGTCTACCTTTATGTTCATTTAAAAGCTGACATAATAAAAGATAACAGCTACAAAACAACATCACCACCCAAACCAGAAATAAAACTCAATATTCTTATGAAGTGGATAGTGTTTTCCCCTATTATTAATAAGGAAGTTGAAGCTTGAAAGAAATATTGACCTTCTTAGGACACAGCCAGTCAATGATGAGGCCAATTTCAAACCTAGATCTTTCTCAAGAGAAAACTTGTTCACTTTCTTACTGTATGACATGACATAATAAAAATATCAAATTCACAAACACATTAATGAGCAGAAAGGCATTTTACAATTAATGTTTCATCTGTAGCTATGTCTTAAATGTTTGGCTCTGACTCCTTTGCCACACTAAGATGTGGTAAAAAATAGTATTCAACTTAGTTCAAAGTTACATGTACAGTAATTTGAAGTTTAACTTGTTAATATCCCATGGGGCTTTGTAAAAGCATCCCATGATGTTTCACACCCTCTGACAGCAGAACACGTTTGAAAAGCATTGATTTAGAGGTTGGTGACCCAGGGTCTTTGCATTTTCAGCACATACAACGGTTAGAATGTGTCAGTGAACATTACAATCTGAATAGCCATGTTAAACACCAAAATATTTTTATGACAGAAGTATGCCCTGCTGTTGGCAGTGAAAGTGTTACCACTAGCATATTTTGCAAGTTGAGTCTGTTTTGTGTTCTAACTTGAAGCAGTTTTATTTCCTGTCCTATTACAGGATACAGCTCTTATAATATAAAATGTGTCCCCAGTTCAACTCATTTTAAGACATGGATTTATAATGCCATGAATTTGGTGCAAGCCTTTAATTCAGATGTTTTAAATCATTTTTTTTCTTAATTTTAAAAGCCTCTAACTATTCCACTTGTAGTTTGTAGTTTACAAAATACTTCATTACACTTGCCACATTTTATTGTAAAATAATAGAATAGGAAACCTAAAAGATAAATGCACAAAACATTTCATTCTTTCCTAGGTTCATATGATGAATATAGAAAATTATTTTTTTTCAGTGCAGCTTAGCGATTTTTATGCTTTTATTTTACTTTTGGCTATATTTTGTTTAAAAGCAGCAAGTATACTTTGTAAGTTAGCGAAGTTGTCCCTATCTGAGATTGCAATAATTTGGCAGAGTTATAGAAAGTCGCTCTCAAGTTCCCTTTTGTCTGTCAGGTGTAATCTTGTCATGGCTATGCTCCACATCTCTCTGTTAGGCCTGACTCTTGCCACACAGCACAGGAAACCTTGTTTTAAACAACCTGGGTTCATCATCAATGTTATTAAACACCTGGCACAAGCATCTTGTGGTGTTGGACCTCACAGTTTTCTCTGCACACAGGAGAGAACTCTCAACAATTCAGACAAAGAGGCCCCTTAGTAAAGGATTTGAGTGAGAGAGGTCTTCCCCCCCAGGGTCTCCTGCCTAGTTATAATCCAATTCTAGGCAGATTAACCTCTTTAAGGAAGCACTCACAGCTGGATATCACAGAGTCTATACAGTGTTCTGTAGATTTAGAGAAGGAGAACTCTAATTCTCTTAACACTTTTTAACATTGCCTCCCTTCAAAACAGTTGCAGTAGCAAACTACGAAATGGATCACTAGTTGATTTATGTTTGGGGGAGGCTATTACCTTTATAAAAGTAGTGTAGACTACTGAGACAGCACAGGCTGAGATGAGTAAGGGCTAAAAATAAAATCAAGATGCAGGAGGTGTCCAGCACTCTGGATTCCACAGAGAACACATTCAGAACAAACCCGAAGATCAGTGACAGAGGAGAAGGACAGGAAAATAAAATGGGTGAGAAGGAGATTGTAGCCACCTGGGACAGATCTCAGACATCTAATTTATATATTCACACATACACACACACTCACACACACACACACACACACAACTATATCAAAGGGGAAGGAAGAAGAAATTAAATAAATGTTGTGAGACATCTTTTGTGAAAGAAATCCATATCTATCTATCTACCTACCTACCTACCTATTATAGGATATATTACCTTCTGACTTCAAAAAATGAAAAAATTTGGAATCAGCATCTTAGAACTCAGAAGTTCAGAAGTTTGTATATATATATATATATATATATATACAAAAAGCTGTAAGCCCTTGAAAATTTTAAAGCACTCTCCTAAAGTGATTTTTAAATTTTTTATTCGCCCTTTTTAGTTATACATGACAGTAGAATGTATTTTGACATATTATACATACATGGAGTAGAATTTCCCATTCTTGTGGTTGTACATGATGTAGAATTACACTGGTTGTGTGTTCATATGTGAACACAGGAAAGTGATGTCAGATTTATTCCCAAACCCCCTCCCTTCCTTTCATTCTCCTTTGTCTTATCCAAAGTACTTCCATTCTTCCCTAACTTTACCCCCTTTTTGTGTGTTAGCATCCACATATCCGAGAGAACAATAGGCCTTTGGGGTTTTTTTTGGCTTATTTCACTTAACATGGCAATCTTTAGATCCATCCATTTACTGGCAAAAGTCATAAAGTCCTTCTTTTTTATGGCTGAGTAATATTTTATTGTGGATATACACCACATTTTCTTTATCCATTCATTTGTGAAAGGGCACCTAGGCTGGTTCTATAGCTTAGCTACTGTGAATTGAGCTGCTGTAAAGATTGATGTGGTCACGTAACTATAATATTACTGATTTTAAGTCCTTTGATTATAAAACGAGGAGTAGGATAAGTGGGTCAAATGGTGGTTCCATTTTATGTTTTCTGAGGAATCTCTATACTGCTTTCCAGAGTGGTTGCACTAATTTGCAGTCCATCAGCAAAGTATGAGTGTGTCTTTTCCTCCACATCCTCACCAACACTTATTGTTACTTGTATTCTTGATAATTGCCATTCTGATTGGAGTGAGATGAAATCTAGTGTAGTTTTAATTGCTAGAGATGTTGAACATTTTTTCATATATTTGTTGATTGATTGTATTTCTTCTTCTGTGGAGTGTCTGTTTAGTTCCTTAGCCCATTTATTAATTGGGTTATTTGTGTTTTGGGTGTTAAGTTTTTTGAGTTCTTTATATATCCTGGAGATCAATACTTTATCTGAGGTGTAGGTAGCAAAGATTTTCTCCCATTTGGAGGCTCTCTCTTCATATTCTTTATTGTTCACTTTGCTGTGAAGAAGCTTTTTAGTTTGATGCCATCCCATTTATTGATTCTTAATTTTATTTCTTGTGCTTTTGGGGTCTTATTGAGGAATTCGGTTCCTAAGCTGACATGATAGAGACTTGGGCCTACATTGTTTCTAAGGTCTCTGGTGTAATGCCTAGGTCCTTGATCTACTTTGAGCAATTATTAGTGACAGTGGAAATGATAATACAATTGTGCACTATGTAGAAAAGAATAAAAATGAGAATGTATACCTCAGAAGTTAACACGTGATTATAATTTATAATGAGAGGTAAAACAATAACTTTCAATAATCATTTAAATACTTTCAATAATCATTTAAAATAAGTGATATTAGAATGATTGACTAGAGAAAGTTAATTTAAATTTTTACCATATACTAGAATAAATTCCAGATGGATTAAAGAATTAAATAAAAACCATGAATATAAAAACCATGAGTATAAAAGACCATAAAAGTAAATATTTCTCAAATTTCTGATGGAGAAGTTTAAAATGAATGTAAAATTGAATGTACTGTCAGTTTTGCCTAATTAGAACACTTAAAATGTGCACTTGTCAGAAAGCATTTAAATGAAAACTTAGAGTAAAATAACATATAATGCAAATTATATTAAAATATTTCTTTGTAACACAACATAAGAATTAAATAGGCAAACAGACAAGAAGAATTAAATACAGTAGCTGAATAGGTAAAGGAAAATAATTCACTGTTCTGAAAGGAAATCATGTTACTGGTTAACAATCATAGAAAGTATCAACCTCATTTATAATCAACAAAATGTAAATGCAAACAATTATCAGATAACATTTGCCCCTCCTAGCCTTATTGGAAAAAGCAAAAAAAAAAAAAAAAAAAAAAAAGAGAGAGAGAAAGAAATAAGAAAAGGTTTAAAAGCTCGAAGTTAGTGATTCTAATAGGAGAAATCAGGCTTATATTCATGATGTTGAATACTAAAAAGTACAATAAGTTTGGTAAATAATTTTGCATTGTGGATTAAGAGCCTCAAAACATTTTTATTTTTGACTCAAATATATTTTCAGGGAATTCTCCAAGGGAATATTATAAATAAAAATGCTTTATGGAAAAACACATTGATATCATTATTTATAATACTAAGAATCCAGAAACAGTTTATATGTAAAAACCATAAGAAAATGGCTATGTGTATTATGAGATTTCTGAAATGGAATATTACAAATTTTTATTAGGCTTACACTTTTGAAATAACATGGGAAATGTTAACATGATATCCTTAAGTTTAAAGATCAGGTCACAAAATGACATAGCAAGTTTCTAATTTTATTCAGATGAAGATAGGAAGAAAAACCTCAGTAAATACCCCAAAATATAAACAGTGATTATTTTTGCATTGTGAAATTATGGGTGTTTAAAATTTTCTCTTAGATGTATTTTCTAGCCAGGTGTGGTAGTGCATGCCTGTAATCCCAGTAGCTTGGGAGGCTGAGGCAGGAGGATCTCAAGTTCAAAGCCAGCCTCAGCAAAAGTGAGGTGCTAAGCAACTCAGTGAGACCCTGTCTCTTAATAAAATACAAAATGGGGCTGGGGATATGGTTCAGTGGTCAAGGGCCCTTGAGTTCAATCCCTGGTACCCCCAACCCCAAATGTATTTTCTAGGTTCTCTACTAATGTATATATAATACTTAGATGATTAAAAAATGATATTTGATCTTTCCAAATAGTAAGGAAGGAGCCTCCAGGGGAAGTGATCAACAACACTGGGATGCCTTGAAGGTTGGGAGGGGGAAATTTTGATAAATAGAAAGGATTGAGACCTGGCTATCAAGGCTTAAATGGATATCAAGTACCCACTTGTGTTTATATCTGATCCTGATTTCCCATATGGCTTTCTTCAAAGAACTTACTAAGTGTTGAAAGATCTTACATTATTTTTGTATTATTCCTATAGAGACACTTTGTATTCCTGTGGAAACCTCCTTCTTTCACCTTATCAGAGCAGTTAAATCTGCAGGATTTAGGTATCACCTACCCACACACATCCATTTTCCTCCTTCTGTATTTGGGTGAAATCAAAGAATAAGGTGAATATAAGTACTCATCTATTAATACTAACATTAATCCATGAAGAGTTGGTTTGAAATCATACTATGCTTGCTTTACTTGTTAAAGTTGCTGATGTTCAATCATTTTGTAGAATATTTTGTGATTAGAAAAAATGGAAAAAAATTTAATTAGGTTATGGCTGACCTGGGCAGAGGCCCTCCTAGAAATATTTCTTTGCAACATGACACAGTCTGAGAACTTGAACTTTGGTTTGAGAATTGAAGTGATCAGTCAAGTTGAGCATGATTAATCCAAACTCAAAGGGGAGTGGGAATATCACTTGGGTATAACGTGTCCCTGCTCAGATAAATTCAATATGCTTAGATTATATTTTTTTCAGATTATTTCTTCAATGAAAACTCAGTGTTAAAAAATCTACTTGGAAAAAAATTCTAAACCTCTATGGATCTCAAATTGAAAAAGTTTACCTAGGGCTATTGTTTTTCCTTTGATCTCTGAGGGATAAAATTGTCACCAAATAGGTAACCAAGTATTGTGATAACTGACCTGACTACTACTGAAGGTCCTAGTAGTTTTTTAAGAGATGGAAAACATCTGCAAATGAAGTTAAAATTCTGATGCTAAAGAAAGAGAAGGAATTGGATCACTCACGAGTACAATTGTCCAGAAAAGGTGCTGGTGGACACAGCTAGCAGCATTGGCCACCTAGGGCAGATCAAACCAATGGGTTTTGCAAGCAGGAACTCCGGGAATAAAGAATACAGGAATGGGTTTGAAATGAAGCTCAAAACCTGGGATGGTAAACCAAGAAAGGCTTGAGCTGGAGGCTCCTTCTTTAAATAGTGCCCAGGTCCCTCGGAGTGGCCAGGGGGACAAAGAGGGAGTAGGGAGGGAGATGCTGAGACAGAGACAAGCGCTGAAGCAACTATAGCACAATTTCCAAACATTAAGCCAGCATCAAAAAGCTTAGTGGTTGGGAGCGGTTAGAATCACAACAACAAAAATCCTTTGTCTTGTTTTGCTTTTTATAGTAAATTGTGTGAATTCCTTGTGTTTTGGATATTAATCCCTTATCACATACATGGTTTGAAAATATTTTTTTCCAGTCCGAGCTTTCTCTTTTCCTGTTGTTTCTTTTGCTGTGTAGGAACCATTTTGTTTGATATAGTCCCACTTGTTTATTTTGCTTTTGTTGCCTGAGTTTTTGGTATCAAATTTGAAAAAAAATCCTTTCAAAGGCTGTTGGCAAGGAGCTTTTCCTTATGTTTTCTTCTACGAGTTTTATAGCGATTTCAGGTCTTACATTTAAGTTTTCAATATATTTTGAATTGATTTTTGTGTATAGTTTAAGATAAGGATCTATTTGTGAGTGGATTTCCAGTTTTCCCAGTAAGAGACTACCCTATTTTTGGTGCCCATGTCAATAATTAGTTGTATAGACATAGGTTTATTTCTGAGATCTTATTCACTTCTATTGGTCTATGAGTCTGTTTTTATGTCAGCACCAGACTGTTTTGATTACTATAGCTTGGTAATACAATTTGAAATCAGGAAGTGTGATGCCTGCAACTAACCCATTTATAAAATGGGCAAAAGATATTTTTCAAAAGAAGGCATATAGGACAACAGATATGTGGAAGGGTATTCAGCATCATGAATCATCAGGAAAATGCAAATAAAAGCCACAGTGAGATATCGCCTCATGCTTGTTAGGGATGAGATGAGTATTGTCAAGGCAAGAATATAGAGAAAAGAGAACCCTATACCCTGTTGATAGGAGTGTAAACTGGTCCAGCTGTAAAGGGAAAATGTGTGGAGGTTCCTCAGAAAATTGTAAACAGAACTACCATATAATCTGGCAATCTCACTTCTAGGTATATATCCAAAGCAAATAAAATAATTATCTTAAAGAAATAATGCATTCCCATGTTCATTGTAGCATTATTCTCAAGCACATAATCTGTATCTATTGATGGATGAATGGTTAAAAAAAAACAGTGCACACATACTAGTACATGTAGATTAGTCAGCCTTCAAAACAGGAAACTGCCATTTTCAAAAGCATGAATTCCCCTGGAGGATATGCTAAGTGACATAAGCCAGGCTCAGAAATAAAAGTACAGCATAATCTTACTTATATGCAGAATCTAAAGAAGACATAATGACAGGGAATCGAAGGATGGTCACCAGTGGCAGGAAGGTGGAGGAATTGGGGAGATAAGGATCAAAGGGAACAAAGTTGCTGTCATGTAAGGTGATGAATATAGACAGCCAAAGTATCACATGATCACTATAGTTAGTGACACTTTCTATAGTATGCTAGAAATTGTTGTGAGAATGATTTTCAGGTGCTCTCATCCCCCCACCTAAAGTCACTACTTGGGAGCTGGATGTATGTGTTGGCTTGACTGTACTGATTATTTAACTACATATTATGCATAGCAAAACATTATGTTATATGCAACTTAAATACATACAGCTCTTAGTAAGAAAACCATATTGCAACAAACTGACCAGTAGCTTTTGTAGTACTTGGTATACCCAGAAATGATTCTAAGCAAAATTATTTTCCAGGTCTTGTATTTGAAGACTGTAATGTGTGTTTTCCATTTAAAAAAGAGTTAAAATACGAATATCCTCTGAATGGACACCCTTCATTACCTGGAAAATAACGAATTTCCTAGTGATATCCGATGAGTGAGTCATCGTTGTGTATTTTCTCTAACAGATGCTTCCTTTGTCAGTCAAACCATTCATGAGCAAACTAGCATTTAAAGGGACAGATTGGGATGAAGATGATTCCTTAAAATTTTTATCTTCTCAGATGATTCTATTCTGTTTGAATAATGATGGGCAATGATATGCACCAGGGCTATTGGCTCACATTTATTAATGAACTTAGATGATATAAGAAATACTCTAGAACTGCATTAGAAGCTGTGTAAACAGTGCTCGGATCTGTTTTAACCAGTTGATTGCATTCCCTGAACCCATCATTTTTATTCCCTTGATGTTTCATGGAAATGGAATTGATAAAATTTTCCTCATCTATGTTACATTATCTTTCTTTTTTTTTATTGTTGGTCGTTCAAAACATTACATAGTTCCTCATACATCATATTTCACAGTTTGTCATCAGAACACCATGCATGCCGGCTTATCTTTTTTTGTGTGTTGAAGAGGTATGTTTCTTTTGAAACTGCCTGCTTAGGATATAATGTCACTCCATATGTGATTCCTGTCAGACTTCAGTGAGCACAGGTAATGGATATTGTCATAAATGACATTTGGTTCATTAGAATTTGTCAAAATGGGCTGGGTAAATTATGGCCCTTGGAAAGAGCACAATACGGCATTGTATTGGGAAAACACACTTTGAAGGCATTCCAGAGCTGGTCTTTATTACAACCTGCCACGTCATTTCCATTTTCTGTGTTTCATTAGATTTACCGTCTGTATGTAATCACAAGAGTGAAATGGGAAATATAATATAAAATATCTCCTTCAACCCGCCTAAACAAAATGAACTGAATCATTCATTCGGTCAAGAGAAGCGGAGTGCCTACCACCCACCGACCCTTTGGGATAAAATGGGTGACAAGACAGTTGCAGTTTTCAAGGAGGTCACAGCCTAGCAGGGGGGCTGGATAGACAAAATGGATCCTAATATGATGCTGTGATAGAGGTGTTGATAGAAAGGAAGGTTCTCTTCGTGGGGGTGAGAGGCTTAGTCATGGGTGTCTACAAATTAGGTACTGACCATGTCGGGGAGAGACTGTGAGTCACAGCTCTTAAGTGTGATTGGAATTCTGGGGCTGGTGCAAGTTAATTGTCCTTTGGCATTTTTGTGGGCTGCACACATTACATGGATGGAATTTAATGTCATTTTAACTCACCAGAGAAAGTTTGTGGGTCTAGAGGTTTGGAAAACAACTCACTCTGCAATGTGCTATATTTTAGCACAAATCTTTCAGATGATTGTGCCATACTCACTGAGCTCTGTCTGATGGAAGCTATCTCACTGTCTGGAGAAACTGGTGTTGATTAAATTTACAGGGGGATGACTTTATTTAAAAATCTCCTCTAGTTTGTTGTCAGCACTTGTACTTCATAAAATAAGGTGCACAATCCTCAATTTCATATATGTAAAAAAATTACTTTTGACATCTATTTTGAATGCTTTAGATCACTTATTTGGCTTAATGCCCAGTAAAAGCAGGAAAGTGACTTGGACGTCAACCACTTCATGGCCCAGGGACCCTTTCCCCCTGGATAGACATCTGGAATGGTATGCAAGGAATAGTCGTTGCAGGCGAACATTTAATTAAACATTGGTATTCAGACTGGAGGAAATGTGGTGAGCCTCAGCATCGAGGGAAGAGTGAGACTCTGAAACAAAAGTTAATATTTTTTGTTGTTTTATAATGATGCTTAACAGCTTGAGACATTTTAACCATAAAATATAGACTATGAACTCATAACAGTACCAAAATCCAGATAGTAGTTTTTATGGCAGCAATTTATGATGCATCTCTGTGGGTTCTTTAAAAGGAAAAAAACCTTCAATATATTTTGCAAATTGAAAAAAAAAATTAACAATTCTCTCTGGAGTCTTTATAATCTGAGTGAATACAGTAATTGTAAGGAATTTTATTGAGTCACCTATTCTGTTAATCAAGATTTGTAGACATAATTCCATAGTTAATGACACTGGAGAGAATCATGATCTAAAATAATAATGTTCAGTTAATTAAATTTTTTTTTTCATCCTCTAGCTGTCACAAGGTTGGTATTGGTATGATCAGGACAGAGCTAAGCTTCCAGCTGAGTTGGAGGTTTAGGTTTCATGCACCTGATGCTGGTCATATAGGTGTTCCTCAAACAGGTAGCTGTGACCACTTACCATCACAGCACCTGCATGCCTGCTTCATGGTGAGCCAGGCTGCTCACCCATGCCTGCCAGCTCAGTTGTGGGTGTGACCATTTCTGGGAGAGAAAAGTGCTCAACAAATAGTCTCCTGGCTTGTAGATACAAACACCAATGCACAAAGTAACTAGAACATTCCTCCTCCTATTATGCAAGCAAAAGTCATTGTTGGAGCTAGAGAAAGAGTTTCCTTTTCAGATCCTAGAGGACATTGTGCACAGGCTGCCCCCAGGGGTCACTGTCAACCTGAAAATGGTGATTGTAGATGATGGGAGCATCTTTTCTCCTCTGCTAGTGGGTAGGGAAAGGATTCTCCCATCTGATATGGCATCTAATACCCCACTGCTCTTTGAATACCACCAGAAAAGGGGAGCCTGGGTTCCCAGTACTTGTTCTCTTATAGGATTATACTGTTGTCAGAGCTCTACCTGCTGTTCTGTTAGTTCATATACTGTACAGTAAAATGCTATCAGGGAACTTCACTGTGCAAAAATTGCATTATAAGAGATTTTAGGGCTGTGGACATAGTTCAGTGGTAGAGTTCTTGCCTTGGGGGTTCAATCCCTGGCACAGAAAAAAAATCATTTAAAAAGTTGTATCAGTATTAATCAAGGCAACCTATAAAAATAGAAAATCTGATACAAAATAAATCAGAAGTAGGTGAAAAGGAAAAGCCAAGGATAAAGGCCTATGATAAAGCCAGGAATAAGACTAAAATAGGAATGCACACCACAAAGCATTCCGCATACTTACTATAGAGTGGGAAGAGCCGCGATTTGATTCTGAGCTTTCTAGAAGCATCTTGCAGGGAAAATCACAGTCACATAATTTACAGGGTCCACAGGATAATAAATAAGCAATGTTTTGCATAAGCAAAAACTGTTCCTTATTTTGAGATGGCAAAGATAATTATTGATTTTAATAAGAAAGTAGCCTTTAGTACATAAAGATCAGGATATTTAATTTGAAAACAATAAAACATTTCAGTGTTAGGTTTCCCAAACCTTGTTTACCAGATTCATATCATAATAATTATTTTCCAGATGCTTCTCTCTTTAAGAATCATCTTATATATATTTATATGTACGTACCGAGGTCAATGAGAAATTGTGTGTGTGTGTGTGTGTGTGTGTGTGTGTGTGTGTGTGTGTGTAGTACTGGGGATAGAAGCCAGGGGCACTTTGCAAGTGAGCCATATCTCCAGTTCTTGTTTTTTTATTTTTAAACAGGGTCTTTCTAAATTGCAGAGGCTAGTCTCAAGCTTGCAATTCTCTTGCCTCCACCTCCCAAGTTACTGGAATTATAAGCATGCACCACTGGGCCTAGTGGCCAGTGAGAGATTTTTAATCATATGTATATTTTAGGCATATCAATTACTTAAAAAATATTTGCTCATTTGCTTTACTTTTTTGTTTTCTTTTTCTTTTTCTTTTTTTTTTTTTGTCAAACTATCTAACTAATGGATAGGACATTTAGTAAACATAGGTTTGGAGGTACCTAAACATAGGTTTTGATGACCAGAGGGTATGCCTTATCTTTAAAACACTTAAAAGTTTTAAGGAGTTCTTGGATAGACAGAAGTTACTAATAAAGTGTGAAAATGCTTCAGTATGTTACTAACTCCATGGCTGAAGGCATGTAGGAAAACTATGCCTGCAGCCCAAACAAGGAAGAAACAATCCCTTTTGACTTCATCTATAATAGCTCCTGTAAGGACAGGTGGAAGTAAAGTTGGCTAAACTCAATATACTCTTTATTACTGGACACAAATGTGTAATATTGGTAGAAATTTTCCTCAGGTTTATTCAACACACCATTCTATGTAATAAACCAGTGTTTAAATAGGGGAAGTTGTTTTTCCATTCTCAGCAATTCTGGTGTATTACACTAGTGTTCTATCAGTCCTAGAATTTAAGTTCTCCCAGATAAGTGGGCTATGCTGTGGGATATGTGGAATATTTAATGGTTAGAAAATGGTATTTAAAATATTAGACCTTATGTCCAAGGAAATAAAATATTAGATATTTTTACAGAGAGCTTAAGAGTTGGCATGAGACTTTGGGTCAACATGATGACTAGTGATTTTTCATTCACTTCACTGGATATCGCAGATTTCAAGAACTGACCTACAAGATGTGTGTAGAATAAGAACTCTATTGTAGTCTTGAAAAAGAAGAAGAAATTATATCAAGAAAGTGAAAATTTCTAAAAGATAAAAAATATATACAAAAAGCATTTCTTGTCTATGGAGAAATAGGACTGTAGGAAACTATCCCAAAATACATTCAGAAGAAATTCTGTGGTGGAAGCCATGTTGAGGAAGGGCTAGGGTCAGCAGATAAAAAGGAAATGAGAGGAAAGAGAGAGGGACATGGGTTGAACATGTGGTGTGAGCTTAGCAGTGGATAGCAATGGTATCTTCTCCTCTCAAACAATAAGTGGAACATTAAGGCTAGAGAATTAGGCTCATACTCCAGATAACTGGTGACCTCTGAAAGACAGGGAGCCTCCAACCTGGAAGATAAACTACCAAAGTATTCCACCAGATAGTGTGTCAAAATATAAGAACTTTAAGAATTAATGTGAAAAAAGGCAAAAAAAATCCTGAAAACATCCATTATTCAAAAGGCAGATTACCCTCTGTGTTTATGACTATAGAATTGGCATCAGACTTTCCACTAGTAATACATACTATGTATTGCCAAGACAGTGGTGACACTATAGAGGCTTGAGAATATGAATTTCAATCTAGAATATTGAATCCATTAAAACTGACCTTGTTTTCAAATATGAGAGCAAAATAGAATTGTCTTTTTAGGCATAACAAGATTATTGCCAAGACCCTTTATGAAATGATTAATCCAGGGTGTACCTAGGCATGTTAAAACATTCCATTGAAATGAGGAAGGAGATAATGGAATCACATAATAATATTAATATTAAACTAGGATACTTAGACAATGCAATAAGAAAAGAAAAATAAGTAAATTAAGGTACAGAACTATAATTATTTGAAGAATTTATGGTCAATCTAAACATTTAAGAAAATCATCTCAAAACTCTATTGGAGCTCCAAGGTGAGATAAGCAAGGTGGATATAAATAAAAATATACTCAACACAATTGATCTAATAAATGCATATTGAAATCTGTGCATTTTAGCCAGACAATATGTTGTCTGTTCAAAAATTCCCGGGATAATTCCAAAAGTTTACCAAGTATTAGTTTAAAAGGGAAAAGCATCAGATTACCCATATGAGATTCCTTACACATTTAAAAATCCTGCTACAATAAAATGTAGTAGGATTTTTTAGTGTATAACAAAAGTACTAATTAAATAAATTCAGGCATTTGTAAAGTGAAATGAGTCTCTCTTCTGAACTTCTAAAGATTGGATCAAAGAATAAATAAAACCTGTGATCATAAATTATCTAGATAATAATGAAAATGGGAAAAAAGCCTTGCCTTAAACCTACAGCCTAAATTGACTATAATCTAAGCTACAATTAGAGAAAACTTTGTAAGAAAGAATGAATGGAAATGACAAAAAGAGAAACATTCAACCCATGACATTGGAAAGGCAAAGTATATCCAAGAAATTCAGAATAAAAAAAAATTAGACTAAACAAAAGCAGGATTTAGTTAATTAGAAGACTTAAATCTTTGAAAGACTAATTTTAAACCCATTTATTCAGGAAAAAAAGCAATAAAATGTGTAATCCTCTAGTTAATTTTTTGCAAGAAAGAAATGAATATAAATTCACAAGGTTAGGAATAACAAAGTGTAATAATAGAGTAAAGTGATGAAATAATTCTTGGTTAGCATCATTTTTCTTAGTTGTACTCATCTTTCTTTTTTTCCTGCTGGAAGTTTGTAGCATTATTTCTATATTTTTCTTTCCAGAAATCTTGCATGGTTTTGTTTATTGAAGGTTTCTTTTCAACAATTTTGTTTGAAATGGGGACAATTTCTTTAGTCTGTGTGGAGATATGACTTCACCTCACAAAGTTTCTTTCTATTACAATTAGAAACACTGGGTATGTAATATATACAGCTGAATGCTATTCAGCCATAAAAAAATGAAATCTGTCATTTCAACAACATGGATGACACTGGAGATCATTATGTTAAGTGAAATGAATCAGACACAGATGTGTGCAGCAGTTGTACACAAGTGCCACACAACCTTTGGAATGTGGAAGAACTGATCTCACAGAAGCTGAGAATGGAATGGTGGTTACCAGAGGCTGGGGAGAGAAGGGAGGAAAGAATGGAGGAAGGTTGGTTAATGGTACTAAGTTACAGTTAGAAGACAGTAAGAAGTTCTGGCATGCTATTGCATGATAGGGTGACTATAGGGTTTTCAAAAAGCAATAAGAAAGGATTCTGAATGTTCTCACCATAAAGAAATGAATGAATATTTGAGTAGATAGGTATGTTTAACCTGATTTTAACATTATACAATGTATGTATCTGGGTATCTAAATATCACATCCTACCCCATTGATATGTACAAATTTTATGTTTTTATGTATTTATTAAAAACAAATTCAATTATATCAAAGAAGACATTTGGTATTTGTTTCAAGGAGAGAAATGAATTACAGTAGATGGGATAGAAAGAGAAGATGGGGCGGGGGAGGGGGATAGTAGAGGATAGGAAAGGTAGCAGAATACAACAGTTGCTAGTATGGCATTATGTAAAAAGGTGAATGTGTAACCGATGTGATTCTGCAATCTGTATTTGGGGTAAAAATGGGAGTTCATAACTCACTTGAAACTAATGTTTGAAATATGATATGTCAAGAGCTTTGTAAGGTTTTGAACAACCAATAAAAAAAATAAAGATAAAAAAAAACAAATTAAAAAAGAAATACTGGGTCAGGCACGGTGATGCATACTTGTAATTCCAGCAGTTTGGGAAGCTGAGGCAACAGTAAAGCACTAAGCAGCCTCAGTGAGACCCTGTCTCTAAATAAAACACAATATAGCGCTGGGGATAGGGCTCAGTGGTTGGGTACCCCTGAGTTCAATCCCAGGTACCCCCCCAACCCCTGCAAAAAAGAAAAGAAACACTGGTTATGTGTTAGAAGAGTGTTCTTTGAGCATCACGTCTGCTTTCTTTTCATTGCTTTCACTTCCTTATCTTTTCACCAACATTCATATTTGCCTGTTGCTCATGTGATACACCATAATGTTTACAAATATGTATACATTGTGTAGTTGTGAAATTGAACTAATTAACATGCATTACCTAATGTAGTTTTTTTTTTTTTTTTGGTAAGAACACTTAAAAGTGTATTCTTTTTAGTGATTTTCAAGAATATAATATGTTGTTACTAACTGTAGTTACTGTATCATGCAATAGATATCTTTGTCTTCTTCCTCCTATAAGATATTTTGGGTGCTTTGATCAATGTCTTCCCATCCCCTGGACCATGAGCATTAATTTCCAGTTGTTGTTTTATTAGCAGGACTTTACTGCTTAGAATTCCTCCATATGTTTTTCTAGCATAATGTCATGAGAATGTGCCTATTTATTATTTGAGGTTATCTGCATTAATACAATGGAACAAAAAAATTGTAAAGTGACACTTGTATCTGGTGCCATTAGGCAAAATATGTTGTGAACAAATATAATTTCCATGGCTGCCTTGTTGTCACTAAATGAGGACAGCCTTTAGAACTACACTAAGATAGGATGGTACCCATACGTATCAAGTGATTTTCATAAAATATTTTCTTTCATCTTCACAACAAAGCTGCAAGGGACATAATGCCAAACCAATAGCTGCTTTAATAAGTAGGGCTGGTGCAGCGGCTCAGAGACACCATCAAAGATCCAGGCTCCCTTTCTTCTGCTCTTTATGTTGTAACTCTCCTTGCATCCCAATTTTACTGATAGCAGCTACCTTTTGGTAAGAGCCTTTTTGTGTTGGCTCTTCCTCTTGGTTGCAAAATGGTTATTGCATCTTAGAGCACCACACCGAGATCCAAGGAAGAGAGAAGAGGAATGGAATCACCTCGTCCAATTAATTAAAAATGTAGTGTTTGCCCAGGAGCACCAGAGCAGATGTCCTCTTATGTGTCAGGGACCACAACTGGGTCACTTGGCCACTCAGACTCCAAGGAAGGCTGAAAAATTGGGAACTCTTGTCATGTAGGGTTATGACTCACTTCTTTGGGATTCTGTTAGCAGGACAAGGAGGAGGGCGTGGATATTGGGGGTCAACTGGTGCTGTCTGCTTCAGCTATATCCTGTATTTGTCTCGCCCATTAAAGTTTAGATTGAGATGGCCTATAAGACGGGACTAAAATCACCAGCTCTTGGGCAACAGAGTTAGAATATCAACCAAAGTCTGTTGCACATACTCCTGTTATGCAGCAAACCTCCATTGTTTCATGAAGGGCATTTTATAATGCAGATGATATTTACAGTGATAGTTGTGTGATGAAGCTAGTCTTATGTGCAAATAGTACATTTCAGGTTTTCAGTAGCTTAATTCTTTTAAAAGTCAAATCAAGTATGAAATTTCCTCACTTATCACCCTGGCGAAATAAAGAATTTCCAGTAACACCAGGCAAAGTTTTGTTATGGATTTTCTGGGAGAAAATTAAAGGACTAGAACAGCCTCATAATTTACCTCAATGTGGACACCAAGAAAATGCCGACGCTAACACAAGTGACAGGCTAGATTGGGTTTAAAAGGAGGCTGCCCAGATGATGTAGTAAAGGTGTGATATGGAAATTAAGGAATTTAAGGAAGTCCTGGGCTGCCCTCTTGCTGCAAGTCTCTGCAATCCCATCAGCTGAGAGCTAGTTCTGGCCATTCCTGAGGTTTTCTGCTTCCCTGGTCCTTCCCTTGTATCCCGTTCCTGTTTTGCTTTCCTCGGCTGCTCATCTTTCACTTCCTCTTTCCTCACTTGGAAAGAGTGTTGAAATAACATTTCATTATTTGGCACCACAAGGCAGTAGTAGTGTCCCCACTTTGGACTGTTTCTGCCCTGGCAGGAGAAATGGTTTCAGTAAGTTTTTCCATTTCCCATTTGCTCTATTTCCTGTCACGTACCTGGCCAGATCTGTCCACAAGTGTAGGAGAGGGGTCGCATACTGTGCCTCTCACTGTTTGGGAGCAGGGGCGGAAGTGACCCTGGCTGAAGGGCATTGTCCAAGGTTAGCTGTAAAGGTCTCCCCCTGGAGTTTGGAGGAGATTTCTCTTTCCTTTTCAGAACATGGTCTCCTGTCACACAATATAAAACTTGGCTCTCACTGCTCATCCTGGGTTCCTGTTTACTTTTTGTCTACCTCCTAAGAGTTACTGTGATCCAGTTTTGTTTTAATTAAGATAAACTCATGTCTCCCAAACACCCATTGTTCTCTGTGAGAAAGAAACAAACGGAATAGTTTTGCTTGGCTGTTTAAGACAGAGAAGTGGCTTCTATTTCAGAATGCAGGTCGTCCTAGATGGAGGAGAGCAGCCTGGGTGGAGCAGCCATCCTCCGATCTGGCCGATCCAGACTCCTGGGCTCCAGAGTGGCAGCTCTCAGCAAGTGTCTGCTTGGCGTCTTCTGGAGCCACTTGAAAGACCTTGTATGATATTCCTCATATGTCATTCCCCTTAAGACAGACGTTTCTTCTGCTTCCCTTTCTCTGCTCACCTCATCTCCCATGTCTGGAGAATATGAAAGCAAACTTACTATTCTTCACTGTACAAGGGCTAGCACATCAAAGATGTGCTATTCATTTACTTAGTGCCAGCCATGGGGACAGAATACTCTGAGAATTCTGGCTAGTAGATGAAGAAAAATATGATAAAGGAATGAACCAAAAACTTTCAGGAATGAGAAGAAGTATATTCAAAACTTACAGGAATGAGAGCAAGTGTATACAAAACAATTTCTTTGGATTCCGTGCCATTGATTCAGTTTTCTGCAACTTTAATTTTGCATGCCGCCCCCCCCTTTTAATGCTGAGTCCTTCTCGTCCCTTGATTGAGCCTAATTGGATTGCTGATTCATGATTCGTTGCATTTCATTATTAGCAACGCTGCTAACATGCACTGATCACTCACTGTGTATGTGGCATGGTGCTAGTTCTTGGGGATACACACAGGTATGAAATAGCAGGTGCTTGTTGCTTCATGTACCTAAGAAATAATCAGTAGTTCAAGATGGTTCATATTAATAAAAATAAGTGAAAGGATTTATATGTGCTACAGAACTTCTGAAGAGGAGTCAGTTACCTGGTGAGTCAGCCCTGAAGGACAATGGAAGAGGCATTTGGGAATGTTGCATGCTGGGCTTTTCTGGGAGCAGACTCAGCACGCAAGAAGTTTATTAGGGAGTTCCTTTGACTTTGACTCCCAGAGAGGAAACAGGTGGGGCAGAGGGAGAGGTCAAGTGTTTGCTCACCCACAAGGAACTCTGGAGCAAGTATAGTCTTTAGAATTGCCCCAAGCTGGACTGAAATGACCAGCCCTTTATACCCCAGCTTCAATCAGACACTGAATGTGTCTACAGAGAAGGGTTGGATGCTGTGCTTCTCACTGTTCCTTAGGAGTTGTGAAGTGACCCTGGCTGAAAGACATTCTCCAAGGTTAGCTCTTGGGTTTTCCACTGGGCAGAGCTGTGGCTCTAAGAGACATACCTTCCAGCTTCTCAGTCAATCCCTGAATAGGCTTATGGAGAGCAGCTATTTGAGAACACTGCTAAGGCGACAAGCACTTCATTAAAGAGGATCCTGGACAGCTGTCAACATGTCCCCATAGGGTGACTGACATAAGTCAAGTGCGTCGTTATTAATGGTGATGACTGGAACAGCTGACCCGCAGTGGCTGTGATGTGTGGCTGCATAGAAGGAGGTAATGGAGGTTGTCAGCAGGAGGCAGAAGGTGGAGGATCTTGACTGCCATGCTAAGGCTTTGAACTTTGTCCTGTGGACTCTAGGAATACACAAAATAATTTTAGCAGTGGGCACGTGAGACAGGCGAAGGTTTTTTTTTTTCTTTTTTTCTTTTTAAAGGGATGGGACTGGCTTAGGTTTATAGATAAAAGGTAGTGGCAAGAGGTACATGAGGGGAAGATGGCTTTAGACTAGTAATTTACGAATGTGAACATTGTGGTTAGTGAAAGGAGCCCTGGTTGCAACTTGAAATAACTGAGTTCCCATCCAAGCTCTCTCCCCCTGAATTGACTGGGTAGAAAAACGACAGGACTGAAAGACCCTCTCCAGCTCTAACAATTTGTGCCTCTATGTTAAAGTTATCCTTTCGTTTGCATTCCTTAAAGTGTGTCCTCGGGAAAGATGTTGACGTCCAGTTGAGTGTAAAACCAGACTTCAGGAAGCTTTGCTTTAGATATTTGTATGTCAGTTGGTTCCTCTGGTCTCATGGCTTTCCAAGTCCTCAAATTTTCACATACATTTTTGAAGCCAATGGATCATGGATTCAAGCTGAACCAGAATCATGTATCAGCTATTACAAGCCTGAGATTTTTGCTTCTTAATCAATGACAACATATCCGGTAACTCAACCCAGCTTCACAGAAGGCAGAATTAGCTTTCCTTATTGCAGAGATGGAATGTTTTCACCTGAGCTTCTGCTTAAATAGTAATGAAAGAAGGATTAACACTGGCAATAAAGAAATGAGCCAGTTTAATCCCAGACTAGTCAATGATATGAGTAAGATACATTTCCTTCTGCCTTGAGAGTTCTGGGCCATAGCTTGCTGTCATTCCCATAATCAGTAGCGAATCTAGGGAATAGCAAAAATAGGACAATTAACAGAAGGGATTAGCTCACTAGCGGGTCATGGCTCTGGCCCTCTTCTGTTTCAAAATGATTCCTAGAGAATTCTCTGTTGAAGAAACTTTCATTTCTTGATTAATTGACTCAAAATATGACTTTTTCTCCAAACCCATTTATTATTGAATGTACTCAATCTATCCATGTTAGTTCATTAACTAAATTGTTAATTCATCCCCTTCTTTAGTAAATATTAAATGCCTTGGATGTCAGGCACTGTACTAACTACTAGAGCTACTTTGACAGGTAAAACCAGATGGAAGCCCAAACTTCACAGAGCTTACAGTCAGTGAAACAGACGTTGATCAGATGGTCACATGGTTTGCTCTGTAATTACAGACAAACCTCAGGTAAAGGTGCTCTGAGGAGGTAGCAGTGGAACTGAGCACTGAAGGATGTAAACTTAGAGGACTAAATTAACTAGGTGAGGCTGAATTGTAGCTTCAAGCCTTTGAGGAATATAATTTCAAAGTTATTAAAAACGTTGCATTTATGTCATTATGGACAGAAAGAAAAACCAATATATCGACTTAACCAAGTGTTAGAAGTCATCCAGTAGGTTCAAAGCATCAAATTTATGGTGGCCTTGAAAGTGTCTCAAATGATACATGGGTGGACATGATCCTCTTTGGAGCCTTGTTAGCCATTGTGGGTACTGGAAGCTCTTGGTCCAAGTAAATCAAGCACAAGAGGAGCCATTCTAGACACAAATCTGTGCGTGCTGGTATTTTTTTCTGATATAGAGTTTTTTCCCAAATGGAGATCTTTTCCAAGAAGATGGGAAGCTGTGTGAGTAAATGCATTACACATGCCATGGAGGCTGGTGTGAACAGAAAACTATGTATGGACACCTTGTGATTTGATGGAGGGTCTTCAGTAAAGGCAGAGGAGAAACTTCAGAAGTGATCTTCTCTTTGGGGGATGACTCCTCACTTACCACCTGACTCTATGTATAAGGAAATTTCCCAAGGTGTCCAGGTGAGGAATGAGAATCCACCTCACCAATGAGAATGCACCTTTAATCTTCTGAGGATAAATACCAGTCTAGAATAGTTTATTCCTACATGGGATAAAAGTCATCGATTAGCCCATGAGAAATGGGAAAAGATTGTATCAAAACAACAACAACAAAACTATATCCTAAGGAGGTAAAGGAATAATATTAAAAAGGTAATTTATTGCCGGAAATGAATACATTTTAAATTAGGATTTATTTGGTTTTTGATGAAGTTAAAGAATATATTGCACGTCTGAAGCAACAAAGTGAGGTGATACATTTCAGAATGTCTAGAAGGGTATGAAATGCCCAACACATAACCATGATTAGTGGCTGAAGAGCTGGAAGTACTTATTACCCTGATTTGACTATTAACATTGTACACATGTATTGAATTATTATGATGCACTAAAAGATGTATAGATAATATGCCTCAATAAAATAAGGATAAATAACATAAGCAAGTGATGCAATAGAAGGACTTAGATACTATTAAATGCCATGAAGGAGCCAAGTTAACATTGTGGAAAATTAAACCAATGACATGGAGTACAAAGAATTAAAAATGCTGAAAAATGCCCTGCTTTGTGTATCTTTTCTCTCATTTCTGAAATTTTTGTTTCATTCCTTTATCATGTCTACATTGTTTGGTATAGTCTCAGCATTTTCTTTATTTTTGATTATTTGATATTATATGTCAGTCATATATTTACTGACTTTATTCTTTTTGATGATTTTGGAAGTTTAAAATTCTTATCTGAAAAATTCCATACTGAATATTCTCAAAGTTTATCAAATACATGATTAAATCAAATGAATGATTAATGTACAGTCATGTATCTGTGTGCATGTGTGTATGTGTATGTGTGTGTGTTCATCATACACATGTAAGCTTTCTTTCCCAAGAAAATACTTGGCTTTACTTTCAGCTTTGTGACCATATTTCCAACAGTTATTTATATTATTGCCTCATAGAATTCCTGTCATTTTGGAGATTTTCTATCTTGGCACTATCTAAAATAGCCAGTAACCATATATGCCTAACAAGCTCTTAACATGTGGTGAGTGTAAATTCAAGGTCAAATTATGAAGGTAGAGAAGAATCTAACTTCAGTGATACAACTGTCTAGAAGTTACCACATCTCTTTGATAACTCTACATACAACCCACTAGATTTAATACAGATATTTCCACCCATTGGTCAGGTTTGTGAAACTTTTCCTCATTTGTCAAGATGCAGCTCAAGTGATACCCTCCCTAGGACCCCCCCCCCCCGCCACACACACACACAGTGTTCCAGATTTGTCCTTCTCTGTTTTCTCAGCACTTAGTACTTTCCTCAACAGTCCAACTAGATTAACCTTTGTGAGGACCCTCACTAAATGGGGGCTTGCTGAATGTTACTTAATGTGTAAGTGGACTTTAACTTTGCTTAACCTGTGAAACCCTGGCTAACCTTCTGGAAGACGTGTTGGTTCTGAGCCCCAACCATCTGTCAGTCGTCTAGACTGGCTGTTGTTTTCTAACCAGGGAGAGTCACCTCACGTTTATAGTCAAGGGATTGGGATTTTGGTGTCAGCTCTTCCAGACTTTGTGCCACCAGTCTCTGGGGTGCAGATTTCCCTGTCCTAGTTTGCTATTCATTTGGGGTGACATACCACCCAGGGGCAGTCTAGAGCATGCAGAAGGAGAGGCACAAGGTAGGAGCAACATACTTCCAACAGTTACTTAGGGTTTCATAGAATTTCTGTCATTATGCAGATTTTTCCATCTTGGCACTATCTAATAAATAGCCAGTAGCCATATATGCCCAACAACATATATACCTATTCTGGCTTCTAGCCCAGCACAGTGGCACATACCTGTAATGCCAGTGACTCAGGAGGCTGGGGCAGGAGCAGTACAAGCTCAAGGCCAGCCTCAGCAACTTAGTGAGGCCCTAAGCAACTTAATGATAATAAAGTTGCTTAATAAAAAATAAAAAGGGTTTGGGGATGTGGCTCAATGGTAAGGCACCCTGGTTCAATCTCTGGTATCTCCCCAAAAACATGCTGGCTTTTTTCCTGGCTGACTTCAGTAAATGTCAAATCATATTTCTTGTGGGAGTTTATTTAAAGCCTATGCCCCTAAAATGTGGTCTGGGTAATATTCTTGATGAGTTGTTGGCACCAACCTGTGTTTTTCTATGTGAAAATGGCTAACCATGGATGAAAGTAAATCATAAAGAGAAGTCAGAAAAGAATTTTTTTTTTAAAAAAAACTTGATATCGTTAAGCATGAAAAACTTGCCTATTTTTGCCTTGGAAAGAAAAACTCACTGTAGCTTGTCAAATATGAATGCTTTGAGTATGGTTTGAGGTATGTTGAAATTAAAAGCTCTGTAGGATGACTTTGTGGTTGTTAATGGAGTTCAAGAATGCATATATAAAGTGTTCAGTAGGAGTCCACCTGTGCATGTTGAGAAGCCCTGTCCTTGTGCAGGGTATGATTTTGATCCAGTTGAAGAACAGAAGGAAAGCAGTTTGCATTGTATCTCTTTATCTGAAAGTTCAAGATCTTAAGGATCCTTGGTTGTTCAGTTTGTTTAGAAAAGATCTTTGTTTTCAGGTTACCCAGTAGAAATCACTGTGAGAGTCAAGAGGCTTGCATGTGTGAACAGTTTTTTGCAACCTTACCTCTATTGACATTGTAGGTTAGAAAAATTCTTTGTGGTGAGGGGCTATTCTAGGGACTGCAGCATGGTTAGCAGCAGGTTTCTACCTGCTACTTCTAGTCCTGCCCCCCTGCCGCAGTTGTGATCACTGAAAATGTCTCCAGCAGGACAGAACCGTCCAGCTGAGAGGCATGGTCTAGAACATTGGTTGAAAAGTGTAGGGCTGGAAGTTAATAATTTGTAGCATCTGGCTGCAGGCCTTGTTCCATCAGCTTTGAGATACCCCGAGGCAGTTTCCATAAATACAGCTTAGAGACATGCCAGTCTCCAGGACAGACTTCTTGGCAAGCACTCACCAAAGAGACCCTGAATTACCCGGGGTTTTGAAGGCCCAGTGAATGACTTGTTGAACCTGAATTGAACTGACTTATATATCAGAATAATTAACATTTTAAAAATGTCAAATTTTTAAAAAATAAATTCAGCAGTTCAGAAAAAGTACAAAGAGAACAACAAATAACCCTCAAATCCCATTCCCTAGAAATAGCTAACGTTCATATTTGAGTAGTATCGTTCTGAACAGAGTTCTATAAAAATGCTATGGTGTGATGCATGACATTTTAAAAGTATTTAATTTTGTATGAATTTAATAAATAAGGAAATGGGGTGAAACTGAAGGATTTGCTAAGCTTGAGACAAATATTCCATCATAGTAGAAAAAATTATTTCCTCAAAGATATCTCCAAATATACCGTAGAAGATTATAAAACATTAGGAGGTTAGAAGTATTATGTTTTAAAATTGTCATACTTAAATCTTAATGTTATTTGACTTCCTTACAACTTTCTTCCATTTATCTGCCAAACTTTATTACATTATTATATGTACTAATGTAACCGAGTGTATTTTCTCTTCTAAAACCCTCATTCTCCTGTGTTTTATTCAGAGTTCAATATTTAAATGGATGGTGTTCATCACCATTGCTTTTACAGGACTGCTACAACCCTGTTTTTAAAATTTTGAATCTTCTCCTGGCTAATTGGATTTCATCATCAAATTTTTAAAGAAAGATTGAATTTCCTGAGGTTTTTTTTTCCCCACATTTGATGATGTTGTTAACTGTGTCTGTGTTTGTGTGTATGCACACGTGAGTGCATGTGTTAAAATACACATGACACAGATTTGCCATTTGAACCATTTTAAGGGTACAGTTTGTTGGCATCAAGCACATCCACATGGTCATGTGGCTGCCACCACCATCTGTCTCCAGAACTGTTTTCATCTTGTAAACCTGAAACTTTACCCTCAGGCAGTAACTCCCGTCCTTTCCCTCTCCCAAGCCCTGATGGTTGCCTTTTGACTGACTTCTCGTCTCTGTGAATTGACTACTTTAGGTACTCATAAGGGACATAATACACATCTGTCTTGTTGTGTCTGGCTCCTCTCACTTAGCAGAATGTCTTTAGGGTTCACCTATGTGCCAATATTTCATTCCTTTTAAAAGTTTAAAAAATTTTTTTTTGTTCCTTTTAGTTGTACATGACAGTAGAGTCTCTTTTGACATATTATTCAATCTTGGAGTATATCTTATTCTAATTTGTACCCAGTCATGTGGATGTACATGACGTTGAGACTCACTGTGGTGTATTCATATGTACATAGGAAAGTTATGTCATTCATTCCACTGTCTTTCCTGTTTCTACCCCTGCTCCCTTCCCTTTATTCCTGTTTGTCTAAATCACTGAACTTCTCTTCTTCACAATTCACAATAGCCAAACTATGGAACCAACCTAGGTGCCCATCAACAGATGAATGGATAAAGAGAATGTGGTTTATATACACAGTGGAATATTAACCCAGCCATAAAGAAGAATGGGCATTTATGACATTCACCAATAAATAGATGGATTCACCAGTAAATTTCGAATCCATCTATTTATTGGTTGTGCCAAGTGAAATAAGCTAATCCCCCAAAAAACAAAGATTAAAGGTTCTCTCTGAAATGTGGATGCTAACACACAACAAGGTTGGGGTGGGGAGTAGAAGTTCATTCCTTATTAAAGTTAATTATCTTCTACTGGATGCATATTCTGTATTTTGCTAATCTATTCATTTGTTGGTGGACATATGGGTTCTTTGTCTAATGTGAATAATGCTACTATGAAAATAGGTGTACAAGTACCTCTTTGCATCCTTGCTTTCAATTATTTTGGGGTAATACTCAGAAGTGAAATGGCTGGGTTACATGGTAATTGTGCATTGACCTTTTTGAGGAGCCCCCATACCATTTTCCACGGCGGCTGCACCTTTCACTTTCCCACTGTCAGTGGTCTCTCACATCCTCACCAAGGCTTGTTCCTTCCTGTTTTGTTTTCTAAAACAGTCCTCCTAGTGGGTGTGATGTGATATTTCATTGTGGTTTTCATTGCACTCTAGAGGCACGTGCCCATTAAAAATTATGTGGCCTCAGTTTGTTTTAATGATGGCCGTTCTGTGATGAGAATCCTGTTTTAATATTTCTTATTTTCCTGAGACGTGATAGAACTAGAATTTTATGTGAAATCTCTAGATGTTTAAATCTTAGCAAATAATTTTTTTCTTTTCTTATGTGGCAAAATAGACAATTATAGTTAAGCAAATGAGGCCAGATGCCTCCTGGGGACCATCATTCTCCCTTTGTCTTGGTAACTGTGGTCACTACTCTCGTCCTGTACTCAGGGCACTGGCATCTCACTTCAAGAGTGGGGTGGAGAATAGTCATCAGGCATGAATGAGGTTAGTATTTACTGCAGTCACTTAACATGGAAGCCCAGGAGTGGGCCTGGCACCTCTTTCCTCCTCTGTCTGGCCAGCTGCCAGGTCCCATGGATTCCTGTGCCTTCCAGCTTCCTGTCTGCATCCTTCTCTTACACACGGTGCTACCAACATGGAGCCTGTGCTCTGGTGTGCATGATTTCAGCAGCGGCCTTCTGATGTGAAGATCTGCTGCTTCCATCCTTCTCCATACTTCTTCCTGCCAGAGTAATTTTTCCAAAATATAATTTGCTGAAGTCACTCCTTTGCTTAAAAATACTTTGGTGGCCCAGTAAATTACTGTGCTGGAAGCTCTGCTCTGCCTTACAGATCCACTCTCCACCCTTCCCCAGCCTGTGCTGCACACCCCCCCACCCCCGGGTTGCTGACCTGTATGAATAGCATCCGTGGTCTCTCTGCCCTCTGTTTTCTGGTTGGACTTGGCCAATGGTGACATGCAGGCGACTGGAGAGGAGGAGAGAGATGGGTTTATTTCCCCAGCTGTCTGTGGGCTGCTGGGCACTGTGATTCTTGACCAACGTCCGTAGCTTCTCACAGGCAGCCAATTCCTACAGCTGAGGCTGCCTTCACCCGACCCAGCGTGCAGGTCCCCAGCACATCTTGGCAGCCATAGAGCCCGGGGAGCTGCACCTTATGAAACTCCTAACTCAGTAGTGTGTCCTTAAAACTCCAAACAGGACTTAGCAAACATGTTTATATTTGGGGAATAATTGAGAAATATGGTGTGCCTGGAGTTTGAGATAGAATGCGAGCAAGGAGCTGGGAGAAATGGAGCTGGGGAGGGAGGTAGAGAAAGCCTCCAGGTGTGGCACATGTGTCCTGAGCAATTGAGCAATCAGTGAAGGATTTATAGCTGGTAAAATAATTGGAAACACATGGGCTAGGAAAGGGTAGACCAAATTCTAGGGGCATTGGCTCTCAGGGTAATGAGTTTTGAAGGAAAATATGTGTGTGTGTGTGTGTGTGTGTGTGTGTGTGTGTGTGTGTGTGTGTGTCTGTGTATCTCAAAAAAGATTAGACTGGGCTGGAAAAGAGAGGGGTAAGGGGTCGGAATGTGGAGCAGTTCTCAGTGGTACCTAGCACCCAGCTGTAGATATGTTGGTATTTGACAGTCCTGGTTGAACTGAATTGCTGAGTCTGTATGACAGCTTGAGTGACATTTTTATGTCATTTACCCAGTTCATATTTTAAATTTTTTGTTGTTCAAGATCTGAAGGTAGTATTAACCCGAAAGAATGTATTTACTGTTAACAAAATCTAAGTCATTTGAGATCCCCTTAAATAACCTTTGTGGGAACATTGGAATGAACCTTTATTTGATGTCTGGGAAGTAATATCCCAGTGGAACTCATTTTATTTGGGGTTGTTTTTAATATAGAGCTGTTAATATAGCATTTCCAATAAGTGACCTTATATGTGAAATCTGCGTTTAATTACTCATGTTTTAGCAAGACTGGTAGAACTGTACTGTTCATTATAAGTCATAGATTTAAGGACTTGTCAGGAAAATGTTTTATGATTTGATTTATGCCTCGGGATCCAAGAAGGGCAAGCAGTGCTTGAGTCTCTATGAGATTGTGAACACACTCCTACAATATTCTTGGCTTTTACCAAGTCCTATTATATAATGAGTAAACAATATCTTTTTTGAATTTTTCATCCAAAATATTCCCTAGCTAGAACTTTACTTAGGAAAATATGATTTCCTAAGAGATCTTTAAGCCTGATAATATTAACCAAACAACACACAGTGCATATTGTTTCTTTGGGTGTGTTTTTATAGTTTTCCCTTTAGTGTTTTACTTTCCCCCTTTAAAATAGAAGAACTTACCCTGAGTGTCTCATTGCACAAACTAGACATATTCATTCTTTAACATTAAGAAATGGAGATGAGCAAATAAATAGAACCTTGCATGTAACCCGTGCTGTGGGAGATGATGGGGTGCCCATGGTTCTAGCAGAATTGATGTGCCCTGGGGAAAACCAGTGTCCCCGCTCTCTTAACCAGTGCTCCAGCAATGGCTCTGTTTGCAGTATCTCCTCACCCTGGGTCCCTTGTGTCCGTTGCTCTAGGCAAATGAGGATTGACACTGCCTCACTCTGTCCTTTTACCTCTCTCTTGCTGCTGCTCACTGGTTTGAGAGCTACTTGAGGGGCAGTTTCATGCTTGTCCTCCTAGGACATCAAGCACAGAGCCTCCAACTTTGGTGCATGTTTGTGTGAGAAAATGAGCAAATGCGTCTCAGTCCACGAGTGTCGGTCAGGAACGTGCATTCCTCATGAAATAACCTAGATAAAATGAAATGCCTTAGGAAACCAGGAGTACAGCTCTGCTTACAGTAAGGGTGGGGAGAGTCCAAGACTTCATTGAGATATAGAAAGTATGTTGCGGTCCAGCGGATCACAGCAGCAGATGTGTTTGATCCATGATGCAAAAGGCTAACTGCGAGTGATGATGGGTCGGCTGGCTGCTGCATTTGACTGGATTCCTGGTGGCGAGAGGGAAGTGGAGAAAACACCAGTCAGTGTGGGAAACAGAGATCCATGAGGAAAAGAGGATTTGTCTAGGGCAAGTCAGAAAGAGGTTCTGCTTGGGCTCTGGAACATGTGGTTCTTGAAATCATGGTGGATCACCTAGGAAGTGGGGATGGGAATATTCACCTCCAGGGCTTGCGGAGAAGGTGAGAGAGAAGGCAGGAGAAGTGCTGGCATGTAGGACTCACTCCATCCATAAGAAGAAGCTGCCTCACAATTCTGGGTTTCCCCCAGGCCTTACCATGGGGTCTAGACTCAGGCAGGGACATAGACTTGGATGAAGTCAGACTTGGATTGGGTTTGGAAACAATTAACCTTATCAAGTAACATTAAATTAAATTTAATTTAAATAATTACTTGACAATGTTGAAAAGGAGGAACTGTGAACAGAGGTACCCAACTGATAAACACAGAAGTTGCTTGAGGTCAAAGACGTGGCCATGGGGCTGGTTCTTTGGCTGTATTTTATTGTCACAGGATGTCTGGGCTGGGGCTGGCCATACCTCTTCTCTCGGGAGGCTGGCCGCCACTACCTTGCAGCCTGAGAATGTTGACTTCCCCCCTGCCTGGTCCAATTCCTCCTCACAGCAGATTTCTCCTCTCCCTGCCTCCTGCCATTTGACCGCAGTGATTGGTATTGTTTCATATTTTTATTGTAACATTAAACTGTGCTCACAGATTCCAAGTCTGATTAGTTGGCTGCTTACGTGACTTTATGGTCTGCTTACTATTTTTTTTTTAAAAAGTAGAAATATGTGTTAATGGAATTCTGTAAGATTAGGGAGCTATGTCCAGCACATTTATCGGGTGAACACATGGACGCTGCAAAACTGCAGAGTGGCTCACAGATGGGCGATGGGATCAGGGCTGAAGCAGACCTCAACAGGCTGGTATCCTGGGCCAAAACCAACAAAAGGAAATTCAGTAGTGATTAATGTTAAGTCTTGCATAAGCACAAATGGAACAGAGCTGGCTCTACCGTCTGTCCTCGTCGTGAAAAAAACAACAACATTATTTTGAATAAGAACAACGCTTGCGGACATTTATGAGACATTCGCCACCTACATTTATTGAGATGCTGTGTGATTTATTTTGTATGATATTTGCTTTAAATCCTGTTTGGGCAATGGTGATCATCTCATTTAATAGATGAGTTTTAGAAAGCCTAAGAAATGTGTCCAGATTCAAACAGCTTTTAACCATTATGTGATATTGCCTCCATAGTGAATTCCAATAAAAAGTGTGGCTGAAAAAGAAAGGAATGAAGAAAGAAGGAAAGAAGGCGAGAAGAGAGGGAGGAAGGAGAGAAGGAAAGAGGAGCTAAGGCTTAGGTTCCATGAAAAGAAAAATGGACCAGAGAGACAATGCGTGGTCTCTGTTTCCTCTTAGATGCAGTGTTGTATTCTGGACATTGCATTTTTTATTTCTATTTACTTACTTATTTATTGACTTATACGTACATACATACATATCAGGGATTGAACCCAGCTGTGCTTAACCATTAAGCCACATCCCAGCCCTTTATATTTTTTATTTTGAGACAGGATCTCACTAAGTTACTTATGGCCTCACTAAGTTGCTGAGGCTGGCCTCAACCTTGTGATCCTCCTATTTCAGCCTCTCCTGTCTCTGGGATTACAGATGTGGGCCACTGTGCCTGGCCTGGACATTACATTTTTGGATCAAAAATTTGCAAATATAAATGTGTGCAGAGATTGAACACAGTCATGAAAGAGCAAGGCAAGTGGAAGGCAGTAGATCTGGGAGGCTCTAAGAAGGATTCTGCTGCAGAGGAGGCTCACAACCCACTGCCCATCACTCTAGAGGAATGGAAGATCCAGGGCAGCAATTTCTTCTTGTTGTAAGGAACACACACACACACACACGTGTGTGTGTTTTAGGAAGCAACTCTGGTGGTGCTTCATTCTGCTTCAGCAGAGGTTTTTGATTTTTTTTCTTTTTTTTTTTTGAATGCTTATTATAATTATGCTGCTAGGATCAAAGGGAAGAGAGAAGTAGGTAGAAATCAGGGACTTAATTGCCACTCTGTGGATAAAGAAAAATACAAGAAAAGACCTGCAGGGAGTGGCATGGGGGTTTCCAAGCAAAATCCAACCATCTTCATGGCCAAGGAGATGAGAAAACTTTGACGGCTCCTCTTGAGATGCTGTTTTCTCTCCATTTCCTTGGAGTGGGAGAGCACCCAGTTGATCCCATCAGAGAAACCAAATACTTGTATTTTATAGCATACCTATTTTAATTATTTTAGAATCAAGAATTTTTTTGTAAATAAAGGTGGAGAAGTCATGGAAAGAAACGTGATTCTAAGTATAAACTGAACAGATGGGATAGTGGGAATAAAAACACAACGATACTGCAACCAACTGTCAGCTTTCCCTTAAAAATATATTTGATGATGTTTTTCAACTTTTCACATTCCACCTACCCATCTATCCAGTGGCAAAATGGACAATCAGTTTCAGCTGTGTATATTTTAGACATTTACCTAAATGATTTGGACTTACCTCACCTAAATGTCCAGATGAATGTCCAGTTATTAAACTGCTTATTGTATTTTTTGTGAATTAAAACTTTATGTTCTCTATTATGTTATAGGCAGAGCACGGTTATGTTCGGTGACATTTAAGGGTAGAAAACTGAACTGAACAGTGGTCTAATTAGAACAGAAAATAGTATGGGTTTAATTAGCCCCTGGTCCCGATGACAGATTTGATCAGTCGCCAGATATTTATCCTTTCCTTTCCCTTGACTGTTCCTGAAATACTGCCTCGTGTAGGACTGCCCACTGTGCTCTGGATAGGTAGCTTGGCAAGAAGCCATGAAACCTGGGGACCAGTGAGACCGGAGTGAAAATTACTGGAAAACGCCCTCTTTGCTCCCAGTCATTATTTCTTCATTTCAGTTTTGAAGGTTCTCTCTACAGATCCCTCTAATTTAATTTTTATTTTTTGGTTGGATGAGGTAACTTGCCTAAGGGCTTAAGGAAACCTGGGCAATATCTAGTTGGGTCACATGCTGCCGTTTATGACTTGCCTCACAGTTTCCTTTATAAACGTTGCCTTTCTCCAGCTTAGAACCTTCCCGTTAAACTCTGGTTGACTTGAACTTTTCCGTGTATACCAGTAGGATGTGTTTTGTTGTTGTTGTTGTTGTTGTTTCTTTGCTTACTAGTTTTAATTAAGGTATTATGTGTTTTGTTTTAAAAAGATTGCATAAAATAACAGAAACAAAAACAAAATAAAAGAGGTTAAAAATCGCTCAAAGCCCTCTCTCCTAGAGGTGATCCCATAACATTTTGTTTAAATTTTCACTCCTTTCTCTATGCATGTACAAGTTCACCTGAATTAAAAATGATATAGGCCAGGCATGGTGGTACATTCTTACAATCCTAGTGACTCAGAGGCTGAGGCAGGAGGATGCAAAAATTTGAGGCCAGACTCAGCAATTTAGCAACACCCTCAGTAACTTAATGATATCCTGTTTCAAATTAAAAATTAAACAAAACTGGGGATGTAGCTCAGAGGTAAAGTATCAAGTCATGATTTCTTCAATTCATTTTTGAAGGTCCTTTTTACAGATCTAATTTAATTATTTTTGTACCACCCCCCCCCCCAAAAGAAAGATATAGCATGTATTTATTGTTATCTAGTGATTTTGTTTTGCCCTAAACACATATTTTTATTATTTATTTAATATTGGAAGTTGAACTGAGGGATGCTTAACCACTGAGCCCCATCCCCAGTCCTTTCTATTTTTTATTTTGAGACAAGGTCTTGCTAAATTATTGAGGCTATCCTCCAACTAGGGATCCTCCTGCTTCAGCCTCCCCAGTTGCTGGGATTACACATAGTTTTAAAAAGAAATTTCAAACAACAATTAGAAATTAATTAGCTGGCATCCAAAATAGCACCATCTGGTTTTATCAAATTTACCATTTTGTCATATTTTGTCATAAGTTGCTTTGGTCCTTGCTAAGTTGCTGAGGCTGGCCTCAAATTTGTGATCCTTCTGCCTCCCCAGCCTCCTGAGTTACTGGGATTATAGGCCTGGTTTTTGATAATAGGAGAAAAAGAGACATTCAGATGTGATTCTTCCCAGCAGATTGGCTCCTCATCTCACCTCCAGTATTCTTAGAGGCCATCTGATGTGAGGCCTTGTAGCCCACATAGTTACATTTTCTACTTGATTTTTGAGTGTATATTCATAGACCACTACTGTCTTCTGAAGTTGAAGAGATAGAAAATACTTTGTGTTTAAATTTTAATGTAATTAAACCTATCAGTCTTTCCCTTTATAGTTTCTTCCTTTGTTAACATATCTAGGACAGTCTTTCTTACGCTAACTCTATATTGGATGCTCTCCCACTCCAAGAAAATAGAGAGAAAACAACAAGACTCTTAATCTATAATTTTATGGTTTTACTATTTATAATATAAATTTCCACTATGTCTGGAATTTATTTTGGTATATTTTATGAAGAAGCTATCTATGTTTTTTAAGAATCCATTTATCACATTGGTTTTGTGTTCTTATACTATACTCTTATTCTTGGGTCTGTTTTTGGACTCTTACTAAATTTTAATAGCTCAGATTGCTTATTGCTACATCAGTTCTATGCTCTTTTAATTGAGGCAGTCTCTTCTCATGCCCTTATTTTAATCTTTTTAATTGCAGTTAAAAAAAAAAACTCATAGCATGAGACCTAATTTCTTAAGAAATTTTGAAGTGTGTTGTTAACTACAAGCACAATGTTGTGCAGCAGATCTCCACAACTGTTTAATTTTGTGTGACTGAAACTTCATAACCATGCAAACCTAACTCCTCCTTTCTCCCTCCTGAGTCCCTTGAAGCTTGCCATTCTACCTTCTGCTGCAGTGAGGTGGACTACTTTAGAAAACTCAGGGAGGTAAAATTATGCAGCATTTGGCCTTCTGTGACTTGTTTGTTTCACTTAATGTAATGTCCTCAAGGTTCATCCATGTTGTAGCATGTGACAAGATTTCCCTTTTATGGCACCATAATATTCCATTGTACATATGAATATAGCACCCTTTGTTTATCCATTCATCTACTGATGGATACCTGGGTTGCTTCCACCTCTTTGCTATTGTGAACAATGATACAATAAACATGGCTTTGCATGTATCTTTTAGGAGTCCTGATTTTAATTCTTTTAGATAGACATCTGGAAATGGAATTGATTGCTTGGTTATTTGGTGATTCCATCTTTCTCCCACCCCTTTGGTTTCATGTATATATATATATATATATATATATACACATAATATATATATATATTTTCCCATAGATAAGCTTTTCCAAAACTTTCCCTCTTAGGATTTTGATTGGAGTTGCTACAAATTTATAGATTAATTTGGAGAGAATTAGCACTTTACAGTATTGAGTCTACCCATTCAGGACTGTGGTTGTCTCTTCATTTATTCATATCTGATTTAGTTTTCCTACTAAAGTTCTATAACTTTATTTAAGTAATAGGCCTCATTTCTTATCTCTATATTTTCCCCTTGTAACTAACTCCTCTTCTTCTTGCTTTCCTAGAGTATCCTGACATAAGTCAATGGTGGTAAGTCCCAGAGACAAACCAAATATACACAAAATTGACCCTTCCCTATTTTCTTGGACTCCTGAGCTTTCTAACTTAGCTATGCTCATCTATCTGACTTTGTTTTCTTGAGGTGGAACCTCTCTCTAAGAAAGTTCCAGAAATCCTCATGCAGAAGTATTCCTTGGGGGTTACCATTAGTTTGTCTGACAGGCAGGCGAGTGGGAATTTCAGTGGGGAGCACTTCTTAGGTTCAAGGTGGGATCCTGCTATGTTAAAAAAAAAAATCATTGAGAAAAACAATAGACTGATATTTAGGCAAATCATTTAAATTTAGAAATGGTAAAATTTCCTACTTCGAACTGAGCTTAGAAACCATCTGAACAAAGGCTTCTTAAGGTTGAAAGACTTGCATGAACCAGCTAGTTTCTGTACAAACCTTTCTTGTGTGATTTTTTTTAAAAAATGCAGCCATTCTAAAGCAAAGCATTTTTAGGCAACTTTGGTCTCTGAGAGCAATCTAGAAGAAGAATCTAGAAAAAACTGGGGGAACTATGGGATATTTCTTCCACATGCGTCTGTAACGCCTTATGTGTGTTTCACATCTAGACCTCAAGAAACGCTCGCTTGGACGAAGACAAAGATGGCAACTGGGACGCCTGGGGCGACTGGAGCGACTGCTCGCGCACCTGTGGGGGCGGAGCCTCCTACTCCCTGCGGAGGTGTTTGACAGGAAGGTCAGTGGTGGCTCACCTGCCCTGCGTGGGGGCGTGTCGGTGCCTCTGGAGCGCTGGGGAGGGGCGACCCTTGACTTGGGTTTGGTGTGTACTGAGATAGTGGTTGAAAACATCTGCCAGGTCAACCTCGAGCTACCATGTTCAATAAGGGACTGGTTTTCAAGTGTGTGGTCACATACCCAAACCAGTCCTCCCAGGAGTCCCAGGCACACGGGCTTTGAGGAAGAGAAGGCTTGCCACATTTCACCACTGAGATTTGAGGTAAGATGGTATGTTTTTTGGGTTCCACCCTTGAGTGGCTTCGATTTTAATTCATTTCTGATTCATGTGCCCTGAGCAAACCATTGATGAAGAAGGTAATGCAAATTTCTGTTTCCACATCTTAGATGTGTTAAATAACATGTGTAAAATGTAAGATCAGTTCATTAATAAAACCCATAAACCTGTACCTCTCGCTTTTTGAGACAATTTGAGATATTTCCTCAGAGGACAGTTTAAATCCCTCAGCTCTTAGGAAAGACAAAGCCCCAGGTTGATGAAGCCGGATGTGCTGGTCCTGGACAAAAGAAGACTCCAAGGTTCCGGCAGCCATTCTTCAGATTTAAGACGTTGTCAGGTGAAAGAGTAAATTGTTTATCACTGATTAGTCTCAAGGTATAGAGCAGACATTTAGGCCCTCGTTTAGATTTCAACAAGACTGCTGTTTTACGACCAAGTATGTCCTCTAGTCTCCTTAATCCTTCAATAAATGGTTATCGATCTGAACCCGATGAACTTTCTCAATGAAATTTAGTCCTTCCTCTAGGTCTCTGGCTCCAGACCCTCTTTCTGCCCCTGTTACATGTAAGGAGTTTAACAATTCATGAATTCAACTAATGCAGATCCTGTCCACGTGGTTCTTACAGTCCAGGGAGACAAATAGCAAAGAAGCCTCATATTATACATAATGAAAATTTATGTCTTGGGATGACAAAGCAGTTTGTCTGCTTCCTCATGTTTTCACAGTGGTGAGGAAGTAAAGGCCCTGCTGTTCTAGGTGAGCAATGCTGTATGGAAGTACAATAGGGAAATGGTGCAATAGTGGGATGTACTTATCCTGCTGAGGCCTGCCAAGGGAGGGCCACACACCTGTGGACCAGGGGAGCAGGAGATTCCTAGGTTGAGCATAAGTTCCTTCCAACTGCTGGGAAGTCGCTGGAGGGAGAGTGTTCAGCTAGAACTTAAAGTAGGGAAGGTAGGACTTTGGTGCCTTTTAACCTCCCAAGTCTGGAGAATATGAATAATTTGCAACTAAACAATAGGGTTATAGTGGAAAGGAGTGGGGTTTGTTTGCATTTACCTTTGTTGAGTTTTTTTTTTTTTAATATTATATACTTGTCTTTGTTTTAAAAAGAAGAATTTAGAGGAATACATTAAGGGCTATGAATGATCACATTCATCCTCTTATCGTTCAACCAAAATACTTACATGTTTATTTATTATTTGATCATTTTTTGAAATGATGTTGACTGTGCTTGAAACATCCTTTTGCCAAGTGTCATGTCGGAGAATGTGTGTGAGTTCAGCCCAGGTGGGCTGTGCTACTGATGCAAACGCTGTGGATAAGGAAGGGCCAATCGCACAGCTTCTTGTCTTTTCTGCACCTATTCAGAAAGGAAGATTTGGTCAGGAGGAGAGGGAAGGGGCTGGACTTTACCATTGTGAGCAAGCATGGGTGTGCTCTGGTTTGGCAGGTGTTTAAAGCTGGCTACTGTGAGCACTTGGATGGATTTTTCTAAGATGCTGCCCCTGGCCTTTCAAATCTCTTGGGATCTCTTGCCTCCAGTTCCCTTGACTTATGCTGTTCTAAACACTTTGTCTTGGCAATACTACTCTTTCCTGAGCTTCTGGCCAGGTAGGCATATTCTGCTTATTTACCTGTATCCACCCTTGGTGGCTGCTCTGGTGAGTTCCTGAGACAACTCCACAATGACTCTTTCTTGCCTGTGGCCCACCCATCTCTGGACCACAAGAAACCCACATGCACACATTGCTAAACACACTGTCCAAGTTCAGGGAGCCAGCACAGACATGCCTACTCTACTTACAAGGGCTGCTGCAGCTGGTTTCTCAGCTATCAAGTTTCTCAGGTGTGAGTTATACACCAACAGTCTGCAGGGGAAACATATTTGAGCCATGTCCCTGAAGTTTTTTCCTCTTGGTTTGGAGTTAGCAGAGTCATCCCTTCTGCTCTGGATGGGCCAGGGTGAGGCTCACAACATAACTTTCTCAATGAAATCTCCACAAGTCCTGCCTCTAGGTCTCCAGCTCCAAGTCTTCTTTCTACTCTTTGATGTGGGTAAGGACGTTAACACTTGTGAATTTGATTAATGCATATCCTATCTGCATGGCTCATTCAGTCTAGCAAGAAAGATGATAAACAAAAGGAAGCTTCCAATTACATAGAGTTAAAAATTGTGTCAAGTGGGGGGATTAGGTGGTAAGGGAAGCCCTCTGTTCAGGGCTACCCTGATTTCTCAGGGAGGCCTTTCTGATTCCAATCACTGAGAAATGATTTGCTGTTGAGAGAAGGTCACTCATGTGAAGAGGTGAGTTCTAGGACCCTGCCCCCACCCCCAATCAGATATTGGGATCAGCACATGCAAAGGCCTTGGAGCAGGAAAGGAAAGGTTTTTATGCTTGGAGAACAGCATGTGAGAAAGTAGTGCAAGTATGTTGAAGAAGAAGGCCGATTTGTAGGCAAATGTAAAGAGCCTTACTCAGAAAAAAAAATCATTTTAATTTTCACTTCACATATTTCATTCACATCCATCTTTTCTGTTATCCCTCTCCTGAAGAATTCTAAATGGTCTTGAGCTGCACTATCTGATCTCTAGCGAGGAACTCAAGGAGCAGGCTGGAATCTCATTTTCTGACCTCCTGCTAGTGTCGTTTGCCTCTTTCCTGTGTTCCAGCTCCTGTTTCCTGATCACCTCTCTTCCTTTCTCTTAGTTCCTTCTTGTTTTTATGGAGTACATTCTCCAGGAACTTCCTGGTATGTGACAATGTCTTTCCCTTTAAATTTGGATGACGATTTTTCCAAGTGTGTGATTATGCAGGAATAATTTTCCCTGAGAAATTTAAGGACATTGCTGCTCACACCAAGTGGTGTTTATTGAAAAATCTGACAGCATTCAGAATCTCTATTCTTTTTTTCTTCTTCTCTAGATACATATGAAAGTGTTTGTCTGCCCCCAGTGTTCTGAAATGTCATACTATCGTGTCTTGGTGTGGGTCCATTTTTATCCACGGTATCGGGCACTTAATGGACCCTTTACTATGAAAACTCACTCCCTTCAGTTTTGAATTATTTCTTGGATGATTTATTCTTGGCTTTCCTCTATTTTTGTTGTTGTTGAAACTCAAATTATTTGAACATTAGCTCTTCGAATTTTCTCTTTGTCCATTTGCCATGCTTTCTGGGAGATCAACCTACACTTATTTTCAAACTATTTTACTAAATATTTCCTACTAAGTATTCTCTCTATTTTTTTTTCTGAGATAATTTCTTTTCCTTGAATTTTTAATAATTGGGTTCTGTCCCTGCCTGATTCTTTTTTTTTTTTTTTTTTTATCTCTGAGGACATAAATTCCAGGTGGGGAGCCACAGAGCCATAGAGGTTCCTTTTCATCTTATTGTCTTAGTTCCTTCCAAATTGCTGTTTTCTGGCTTGTTCGTTTATTTATTTATTTATTTATTTATTTTAAACATTTCTTTATTTCACATTAGAGACTTTTCTGTGACTTCTGGTGACCCCTGTTTGTTCTTCGTTAAGAAGAAGCACTGTGAGCTGAATTGGAAAGAGACGTGCTGGTCCGTCTCGCTGTCTGATGATGTCTCTGGGTCTGGTTTGGGACTGCTCTGATTTCTCAGGGAGGCTCTTCTGATTCCAACATGTAGGAACCAAGGGGGCAGAAAGCTGGGATCTTGGCATTAAATATCTGAATTTATGTTTAGCCCCTGTTCTCAGTGTATTACTCTGGCCCTTCATTGTAGTTGGTTCTCTCAGTCCAGAGACTTCTGTTTTACCCACTTCAGATGACAGCACCGTCTTTGGTTGAAGCAAGAGAGGGTGGTTGGGGCCTAGCTGCTCCACACACAGACTTCCAACCAGTTCTGCTGGTTTTGACCCCAAGTTTATCCCACTTCAGATGTGTCTTTTGTATTACTTCTGGAGCTTTTTGTGCGTCTACAGAACAAATGGAGTTTCTTTTAGAAACTTCCCCATGTCTCTCACAGGACTTACCTTTTGTGGTTTGTGGAGTCCAAAAACATCCTTAGTATGAAATAGATAATTTAAATACCTCCACAACTTTTACAGAAATTGAATTTGCAATAAAAAAAAAAACCCTCTTCTAAATGATCTCCAGTCCCAGACGGTTTCACTGGCAAATTCTACCAAGCATTTAAAGAAAAATTTACAAAAATTTCATACAATCTCTTCCAGAAAATAGAAGAGGAGGAGAACATTTCCCAATTCACTTTATGAATCTGGTATGACTTTAATACTGAGACCAGAGAAAGGCTAAACAAAATAGGAAAACTGAAGACTGATATATCTTGTGAATATGCATGTAAGGATTATTAATAAAATACTATCAAATAGCCTTCAGAAATAAAAGGAATTGTATACCATGAGCAAGTGGGTTTATTCTAGGAATGTAAAGCTAGTTCAATATCTAAAGTTAGTCAGTGTAATCCAGCCAGTTTAAGAATGAAGAAGAAAAAAATCATAGGCCCATATCAGCTGATGCAAAAAAGCATTTGACAAAATTAAATTTATGAAGAACAACTCTCAGAAAAACAGGAACAGAGGGGAACTTCCTAAGCTTGACAAAACCTAAAAACTTACAGCTAGCATTATAGTTATACTTAATGGTGAAAGACTCAATATTTTCCCCTTAAATCAGGAACAATGCAGAGTATCTCCTCCCACCCACAGAATGCTGAAAGTTCTGCCCTGAGTAATTAAGTCAAGAAAGGAAAATAAGTAAAACTGTCTTTGTGGATGACATTTTTGTCCACATAGAATATCCTAAGTAATCTACAAAGTAACTTCTAGAATGTAAAAGTGATTCAGAAAGGTCCTGGATATAGAATAAACATACAAAAAAAATCTCTTGTATTTCTCTTACTAATGATGAACTTTGACACCAAAATAAAAAGTACAGCACCTTTTATAATCACTCTAAAATGTCAAATATGTAGGTTTAAATCTGTATGAACATGTACAGGACTTCAAGGTGCTAATGAACGAAATTGAAGGAAACTCTGAATAAATGGAGATATATAAATTGTTCATTGGTTGTGAGACACAACCCAGTGAATTTAACAGTTCTTCCCAAATTGACTTATAGGCTGAATGCAATTTCTCTTAAAATACCATCAAGATGTCTTTTGTAGGTGTGAGCAAGAATATTCTGAAATTTATATGGGAAGGCAGAGACCTTAGAATAGCTTTGAAAAGAAAAAAAGAATCGCTTATTTTATATTAGGACTTATTATGTATCTATAGTAACCAAAAGTGGTATTGGCAAGAGGACAAATGCATAGATCAATGAGAGAAAATATTTGCAAAGTGCGTATCTGACTAAAGACTACTATGCATATTAAGAACCCTTTGAAATTAACAAGTAAAAATCAAACTAGTAATTAGGAAATGAATAAAAGTCATGAACCCATATTTTACCAAAGAGGACACACAGAAGGCAAGTGAGCACATGAAAAGATGGCCATCATTACTAGCTATTAAAGAAGCACAAACTAAAACAATAATGAGATACCATTACAATCCTATTAGACTGCCTAAGAAAAGAAGAAAGAAGAGTTGAAACATGAAATGCTGGCAAGGATACAGAGAAACTAGACCACTTATGCACAGGTGGCTGGAATGCAAATTGGTACAGCCACCGGAAAATGGGTAGTTTCTTAAAAAATAAATGCAACTGTCGGATAAGTCAGGGCTTGTAATCCTGGGCATTCATCCCAGAGAAATGAAAACATAGGTTCACATAATTAATGTGTATAAATGTTTATAGAAACTTTATTCATAATAGCCAAACAGTGAAAGCAACCCAGATGCCCTTCATTGGGTGATAGTTAAACTGTGGTACATCCATGCCATGGAGTACTACACAGCATGAAAAGGAACCATGGACACACAAAGAACCTGGATGACTCTCCAGAGAGTTAGGATGAGGTTAATAAAAGCTAGTCTCCAAAAGTTGGATGCTATGATTCTGCTTATATAATACTCTTGAAATGACACAAATTATAGGAATGAAAAACATATTAGTAGTTGCCAAGTGGTAAGGAGAGCATTGGGTGGAGGGAAGAGGCTACAGCTACAAAAGCAGCTTGAAGGAACCTCATGATGAAGCAATTGTATATACTTTAACTGTATCTGATAATTCTTTCCATTGTTTCTTGCAAGAGCACATGATTTATAATTATTTTAATATAAGAGATTTTTTATGTAATAGAAACCCTCAGAAATTCTAGGCAAAGTAGGACATAAATCTATTTAATAGTAAAGTTGAACCTACAAGAAATTAAGGAAAGTCCACAGAGTCAAAAACTAAAGAGGAAACTGAAGGCCAGACCAGCAAGTGTATAACTACTTCCTTGCCTGCCCTGGCAATGGAAATGGGGTTTGATGGTCTCTTGAACCCAGGCTGTTAAGTTTTAATTCCTTCTTAATCCAGGAGATCAAGTTTTGAGTGTATGTGAAGCACAGCAGCATGGAACTCCAGCCCCAACATAAAGGAGGGACCCCCATATGCTTACTAAACAGATGGACCAGGAAAAAAAGTATCATTCTACCAGCATAAAGAACTTAAATATTTTAGTTCTTAATTCTGATTAGAAATAAATTTTCCACTTTAGAACAATGGAACTGTTCTCCCAAGAGTTTGAGGTACAAATATATTGACCTGTCTCTATGTATGTGTTAAATATGTTGAATGTTATCTATCTCACATGACCATGGAAGCTTTGAGATAACAATATTAACATGAAATGTGATCTTGTAACTGTGATGAGTGGCAGTAGTGGGCAGAACTAGAGAGACAGACTACCAAGTCAGGCTGCCTGAAGATTTCTGTCGATGGAGCCATGCTTATGATAAGTTTGCAATCCTAAAATAGATAACAGGCAAGGAATTATTTGCATAAGTAAGCACTAGTAGGTACAGCAGTGAGGATTCAAGGGAAGAAAGTCATCCAGTTAACTGTATTGATATATTGATGATTTTTATCATCTGATAAAAATGAATGCTTACTCACAACTGAAAAGAAAATTCTTGGGAAACCGGCAATAGAGGTGTACTCGATGTATAGTCAATATTATCCTTCCTAGTAAAATGTAACTCTATTTTCTTTAATACTAGGTATGAATAAAAGAGAAATACTGGGGAATTATATGGGCCAAATTATATTGTTATTTCATGTGCATGTAAGAATAAAAAGAATGCCTGTCATTGTTTGTATTCATTACTGAGGATCCTAGTCGGTGTAATAAGGCAAGGAAAAAAATAGAAAGTAGTATAGTATGATTGGAAAAGAAGAAATAACTAAGTGTATAGATACTACCTGATTATGTGGATAGAAAATCCAAGAATTCCTATAATACTAAGAAAATAGTTCATTGAAGATTACTGGGGACAATATTAATGCACAAATAACTGTGTTCTTACACCACCAAAAACTAAATAGAGGGCTAGGGATGTAGCTCAGTGGTAAAGTGCTTACCTTGCATGTGCAAGGCCCTGGGGTCCACCCCCAGCACTGAAAACAACAACTAATTAGAAATCAAAATTTCAAAAGGTAACATTTATACCACTAAAAAATGTAAAGTGCTTTGTGATAGATTAAATGAAAGGTGTACACAGTCTTTAGGGAAGATTTTAAAAGCTCAACTAAATAAATGGAGAGAGATAATATAAACACAAATAGGAAATCTCAACATCATAAAAGGCTGACTTCCCCTAATTTAATCTTTAAATGGGGTGTAATTCCAAATATAATGGAATTATAAAGATAATAAAAAACAATTTTGAAAAAGATAAAAATAGGAAACTTGTACAGACATTAAAAAATTTTAAGTTTATTTGTAATAGTGGTATGAGGACAAATATATCAAAGTAAGAGTCCAGAAATACAAATATGTATCAAGGAGTTTGAAATATATAGAAATATCATCATAAATCAGTAAAGGAAGATAAATATTCAGTTCAGGGGTCTCAGATATGACTATTGAAATTCCAAAGAAACTACTAAAATGTTTTGGTCCATGTAAAGAATAAATTCCAAGTAGATTAAAGTCTACTTATAAAAAATAAATTTTGAAAATATTTAGGAAAAAAAACAGAAGTAAATCTCTGGGTAGTGAAATATTCCTTTACTAAGATAGAAAGATCTTAAATAGTTATAAAGGAGAATATTGATAAGTTCAAGCGCAGTAAACACTTCTTATAAAGACTACTATAACCTTAAGGAAAGACATAGAGGCAGAGAAAATCTTGACAATATATATAATCTGTAAAGAATTTCTGCATCTGAAATATTTAAATAACTTCTATATACCAATGAAACAAAAGCAAAAACAAACTAGTAGAAAAACAGGCAAAGGGTTTAATCCAGAAATTTATAGAAAGGGAATCTGCATAGTCAAAAACAAATGAAAATATTAATGCCATCAACAAAAAAATATGGCAAAATAATAGGAAATGAAATGTGCTGATTTTTCAGGCTTGGAAAGACATTAAAAGTTTGAAAAGCTAAATGTTGCCTAGTTTCTAAAAATGAAAACCTTTCTGCACTAGTTATCAGAAAGTGGTTGGTCCATATTAGAGAGCCATTTGGGAGTATCCTCAATAGCAAAGATATAGTGCTCACAACGTAAGTCCCAGAGAAACTTGTGCAAGTTGGCTAAGATGCTGCTGCTCATTGTGCAACTATAGGTATTTTAAAATTTGGAACCAACTTAAATTTTCGACATTGAGGAAAGTCCATTGATAAATAAAAATAATTGATAATAAATTGTAGTACTTTTATAAATTGGATTTATATACAGTCATAAAAATGAATTAAAAGTTACACATGTCAACATGGAGGTTCTTAAAAATAGAGTTCAGATAAGCAAAAAAAATAAAAAAATAAAAATCAAGCTGCAGAAGGCCATGAACACAAAGTCACATTTAAAGTTGAGCTGAAAAATCAAAGCTGTGAAATTATAAATGATATGATGACATTTCCTCAGTTGTCTCTTTTATTTCTGGAGTACTGCTTGCCTACATTTTTCATTTTTTAGTCATTTATATCATGTTCTAATCTTAACCTGTATTCTGAAGTTTGCTTTTAGGCTTGAGGAATTCCACATTTGTCTTCTATCTGAGCTCATCTAATTTAAACAAATATATGAAGCTGGAAAACATATTAAATGCCCCCACCCCAGAAAAGAAAAACATGCAGAACTGGATATATAACTTTATATAAAACTAAATGAGAGAATACTATGTCCTGTGGTATTTACAGTGAGATAAGCGGATGGCAGTTTAAGTCCTTTTTCCAACTTGGTTCCTGGCTTGGGGCCAGACCTGGAGCATATCCACTTGTACAATGTTTCAGAAATAGGGAGGGTAATTTCATTTTCCTGCATAAAAACAAAATTAGCTTTATTGAACAGGAGGGTAGAAGTGTTCTAGAGCTTCATCGTCCCTAACCCACCCCCATGTTAGACATGTTCACCATGATTTTGGAAGTACTCAGATTTTCTAGAAGGAAACCTACTTCCTTTGGAAGGCTTATCGGGCCTCTTTATCCTTGAGCAGCCATAGAGACCCATTAAATCTTCATAAATATTGAGCGCTTGTGGTCGGTTTTTCTTGGAAGTAGAATATGGAGGTGATTGCATACAAAGCCAAACAAAAAGTCATCCCAGGCTTTAGAAAGCATTCTGGTGCCTTCTCTCTTATCAGTGTGCTCCTTTAAATCCATGACTTAGGGACAGGGATGAATGTAGCTATTTTGCTCATTTATTTCTTTGTGGATAAAGTCATTTCAGAATTTTATTACATTTAAATACTCAAGTCAGTTCTATTATGCCGCAAACCATACACCAGCCAGAATGTCTCTTTCGCTTGCAGAAATGTGTAACTTGATATTCTCCTCAAGTGCCAACCATGGGAAACACAGGTTTAACTTAACTACTATTTTAAAAAATTAATATATTTTTATTCTTCAAAACACATGCTACTCAGTCTTTATGACACTAGTATTTGAGTCAATATATCACCAAGTGAATATAATAAATTATAGTGCTATGAACTCTAGGGAAATTTTATTAATGTTTTTAATGTATCCTCACGGAATCAACATATGTTTTTTATATATTCATAAATTTATGACTTCAAAAGTCTTCAGTTTCAGGGTGCTATGAATGTTGTAATGGATAAAAAATACATAATTTTAAAATGATGTTCTTGAATTTTCATATACTCCTGATAACCATTAGCTCTTGCATATAGTAATTAGAATGATATTAAAAACTTGCAAGTAATGTTTCTGTAGCTTAGTTGATTTGGGCCAAAGGAATTATTTCCAGAATAAGCTGGCAGGTTCCTGCTTGGGGAATTAGGACTCCAATGTCCTTAACTTTAAAATAACTTGCATTTCATTTTATGCCTGTTTCATAAAGTAGTCATTCATTTTCTTACTGAATTGTAAGCAAACTGTGTGTGCCCTGTCAGTAAAGGCCAGTCAGTGGGTTTAGTGTGTTAGGTTGGACAAAGGGAAATAGAATATTAAGAATGGTGGCCCTGTGGTTGGGTTGTTAAAAAAAACCTTACTATTGACTTGTAATAATATGCTGGGAGATAATTGCTGCATCTTCCTGTCTGCCTCCTAGTACCTAGTAGATTCACTATAAGGTGTTAAATAAGGAAGGCATCCAAAATGGTGCTTTGCATTTTGAGATTTCATGAAATAAAATACTTTCTTTCCCATGTCACTTTGATGCAGTTGTACTGGGATTTGGAGTGAGGATGTACTTATCATTTTGGTTTAGATTTTCAGGCTCAAAAATCAAGATGCAAGCTAGTGACTCTAGGATAGTAGCTTAAAATCAAGACATAGCAGGTATCTGTGGGGTATATAGACCATGCATGGGTGTGTGGTCTTCATAGCTGTCCTGAGGCATAGCCATTAGATACCTTTGATGGATATGTTTTTCCCTTCATTTTCAGTTTCTTTCTTTAAAATGTAGTTTTTTTTTAAAAATTAACTAACTAAAATTAAGCAAATGCGGCTCAAAAATTATTCCCGAAGTTCTGAAACACTTTTAAAGAAAATGCCATTCTTTGTATGTTTCCACAATTTTTGTATCCCAGTATTATTAATCAATTCAAATACTATCTTTAATTGTGTCTAATTTGGCTTCCCCCTTTAAATTGGAATTACAAATGTTTTAGGACTGTAATCAATGTGGTACAAAACGCTTTCAGTTATTACAGGAAGTAATAGGATCTATTAGCAGTTTTCCTCAACTGGGGTGTTTCCAAAATAAGTCAAGTAATTTAGATTACCCTTTCACTTTTCATGTTATTTATTTTCTTCTTTTCTCCACACATGAACAGTAGAATGAAATACATTTCCTGAGTGCATGAGCTTGTCCACAGGCACAGCTGCTGTTCCCAGCAGAATGGAGTCATTTCCCTTTGACAAGGAGAGAGACTTCTTCACCGGTTTTCCTGCCAGCCTCCCACTTTGGTGCACCTTGAGTGTTTAAAATTTGATGTAGTCTCATTAAGATTTTAATACATCTCAGAAAAGTATACCTAGGACAAGCCAAAACATGGAAATACACAGTTACAAAATATGAAGACTTTGTCAATCCACTTGTCATAATCTGAGAAGGTGGGAATTTGAGAAGGAGCAGCTAATTGGACCTGACTGTCTTCAGGTTGAGATATTTAACTACCAGTAGGGCAGTGCTTTTGGAGTCAGCCATGTTGCTGTTTAATTCACTCCCAAACCTCTCTCCCAAACCAATTAGGATTGCATCTCCCAAAAACACAAGCCATGAGGACACTATAGGGTACATGTTTCAAGTGGGACAAAATGTAAAGTGAGGAGATGTGAATTGTCAATGGACAGGGCAAGTGTGAGAAGGACTGCAAAGGCAGAAAAGTGAAAATCAGAACCAAAAAGTATGGAACACCATGAATTACAAAATAACCACTACAGGGAAATAAAATCAGGCACGAGGAAGTATATCTATATATTTCTTGGAAACACAAGAAAAGGCACAAGGAATTAAACATAAGTGAGAGAAAATCATGCAAAGATGATAAAGAAAACAAATGTCAAGAGGGAGCTCACCTCAGAATTACAGACAATTCTGGAAAAAAAGAGCAATCATTGAAAATCAGAGCCTGGGAATAAAAGTACATTTTTATTAAACTGTAGTGAAGAAATAGCTTTATGAATATGCATTGAGAAATTCCTATTTATTTTAAAACACATTCATTTTTGGTAATGAAGTATTTCATTCAAAAGGACTCGCCACTTTCAGTCAAAATGGATGGAAAGAATCATAATTAGATATATCCTGAATATAACTTTTACTTTAAATGCAAACAAAACAAAGTAAATCGAAACAAAAGGAAACTATAAGCTTCCAGGCAGAAAAATAAAGCACATGTGCAGAAAGAATAAAAATCAGACTTCTTTGGAAGCCACAGTGTCAGTGGTCAGCACAGCATGCCTACAGTGTTGAGGGAAAGAATCATATAAATTGAATATCATATCTTGCTGAATTTTCTTTTCTATGTGAAATGAAAGGTTCATTAATATACCAGCCACATATACTTCTTGAGAAAGCAACCAATTAAATAAGACTCAGCCAACCAATAGTTTAAAGCTCAGATATTAGAAAAATTTCAAAGGGACTAAAATTTGTCATCCATTTCTAGGAATATATTCTAAGTATGAACAAAAACAGGAATATAAAGATGTTTAGCAAAGCATCTTTATATTACATAAACAAGAGCAGACTCAGTAATCTCACTTCTAGGTATTTACCCAAGAGAAATGAAAGCTTATGTTCACACAAAACCTGTGTGTGAATGTTTTTAGCAGTTTTTTTCATTATTGCCCCAAACTGGAAACAACTCAAATATGCAGATAGGGAATAAAAACTTGGGCATGCATTCAACAGAATAATACTTAGCATTTTAAAAAAGTTGCAAACTACTGATATACACAACAAGAATGAATTTTAAATGTATTGTGCTAAAAAAGAATCCTTCTTGAAAAGCTACACACTATAGCTTCCTATTGATTCAATTGATATCACATCCTGCAAGAGTCTTGATGTTGGGGTCAGAAAACAAATCAGTGATTGCCAGGAACTGAGTGGGGAGAGATGGACCACGAAGGGGTGACATGAGGCATCTTTAAAAATGACAGCACTGTTCCAAATATTGATCGTGGCAGTGGTTCCTATACAGCATGGGTTTGTCAAATCTCATAAAACTATATAACTTCCCAAAGTGAGTTTTACTGTGTGTAAATTGTAAAAGAAGGAAACAAAGAAGTAATACCATTATAAAAGGTAGTATCTGTTCAATGTGAATTTTCTTAACACGTATTGAACTATACACTTAAGGTGGTGAATTTTATGTTATTTGTGTTTTACCACAATTCAGAAATTTTAATTCAAAACTAACAAAATGAAGTCTGTATAATGGATGGTTATGTAATCATTGAAGGAATTTTCCCTAAGCATTATCAGTATTTATAATATTAGATTAAAACCAATCCAAAGCTGAATTCACAGTATGATTTTCAACTCTGCAAATAAATCATGATGGAAATGCTGGAAGATTAAATTCCAAAAATATATAGAATAAAGGTCTTTGCTGAAGTGATTTGGGATGAATGATCTTCCACCTTGAGACTTTTTCTTTTTCTTTTTGGTACCAGGGATTGAAATTGGGAGCACTTGACCACTGAGCCACATCCCCAGCCCTAATTTGTATTTTATTTAGAGACAGGGTCTCACTGAGTTGCTTAATGCCTTGCTTTTGCTGAGACTGGCTTTAAACTTGAGCTGATAGGATTATAGGCATGTGCCACTGTGCCTGGCTACCTTGAGACTACTTGGTACTGTGTTGGTCAGTTTTGCATCACTGTGACCAAAATACCTGATAAAAACATCTTAGTGGAAGGAAAGTTTATTTTAGCTCATGGTTTCAGAGGTTTAGTCCATGGTTGGCTGACTGTTGCTCTGGACCCAAGGTGAGGAGGAGCATCATGGTGGAAGGTTATAGCAGAGAAAAGCTACTTAGGTCATAGCCACAGGGAAGCTACAGGTGCTTCAGGGAAGATGAACCCATCTAGGACTTCTCCAGCCGAAGCCCCCCTGCCCACAGCTACCACCCAGTCAGTCCATTCCAAGTAAGATGGACAAATAAGGTTACAATTCTCATAATCCAATCATTTCCCCTTGAGTATTCCTCTATTAATACTGTACTTTTTTGGAGACACCTCATACCCACACCATAATAGGTACATTACTTTTTATCTGTTCCGTTTATAATCAGTAAAAATATAATCATCAGAAAGTACATGCAGAAAGTATATTGCTGACTCTATCAATCACTTCATGTAGATTCAAGATTCACTTTTTAAATATTTCTGTTCTCACAGGACTAAATATTTTAAAAAGCCACAGTGTTAGGCAATTTTGTCATTGTGTAAACAGCATAGAATGCATTTACACAAGCAAACATGGGTACGAAGTCACTAGACATTATAATCTTATGGGACCACCTTTATTTATATAGTCTGTTGCTGACAAAAAATGCCATTATGTGACAAAGTCATTATTTTCTCTTGTTTTTTTCTTTTTTCCTTTAGGAATTGTGAAGGACAGAACATTCGTTACAAGACATGTAGCAATCATGTAAGTCCTATAATCAGAACATATAATCCCCAAAATATTATAACTCTTAAGTTATAATATTATAATATGTGTTGTTAAAAACTAATGGTCTCTGAATAACCTTTGTAGAAAATTTGAATATTTCTTTAGTTGGCATCAACTTTTGTATATCCAGCATCTTTTCCACTTATATGCCCTTTTATGTCATTTCAAGGTCATGATCTAATTTGGTCAGTATTTAATAATTTCTGAATTTATAGAAACCAGTACACGATACCTTAGGCTCCTTCAAATTCAAAGTGCTTCACAAGGTCTCTACATTATAGGAAAGTGAAATCTGTGAATGAGGGGACTGAGGCTGAGTTGGGTAAATTATTTTCTGAAGATCACACAGGAAGGGTACAGACCTGAACTGGTCTAGTGTTGTTTTTGCCATTGCAAACCACCTGTTGTGTCCACTGCAAAGTATGTTCAGGTGACTCATCAGAAAACCACACAAAAGTTTAGATAACCATACTCTCACTTTACATCAGTCAACATTAAAAGAAATTAGAATATTTTTCTTTACAAATATAAAAATGCAAAGTAAACATCAGAAGGAACAGATCTTGTTTTCCACTCAGAGTATTTCCTTTTGGTGACACATACCTAAATCAAAATAACAAGAATTTAAAGGGAGTTATGAGAATCTGGAGAGATCATCTGAATGAGATTTATATTTTTCTTAAGTTTTGTTATATGACAAAGTAATATTCTAGACAATAGTAACTAAAGTATGGTAGCTTGGTTTTTTTTGTTTGTTTGTTTTAATACTAGGCATTGAATCCAGGGACACTTACCACTGAGCCACATCTCCAGCCCTTTTTGCTTTTTATTTTGAGACAGGGTCTCACTGAGTTGCTTAGGACCTTGCTAAATTGCTGAGGCTGGCCTCCAACCTGTGATTCTTCTGCCTTACCCTCCTAAATCACTGGGATTACAGGTGTCTACAATCACATTCAGTGCATGGTAGTTTTTAAGAGATAAACCTTGGAGTTGCTGAGGTAATAGAAGAAAGAATATTTTAAGATACTCTTGTAGAAACTCCAACATCTGGAACAGTAGCACAGACCTTCTGCATATTCAGTTATCGAGGGACAAGGGTCAGGAAAGAATAGGGAACAAACTCTGAGAGGCAACTGAAGAGAAGTTGGAGAAATGAAGGCCTCCTTCTATGCCAGTTGGTCTCCTACTCCCACATCTCTGGGTGGATCTTAGCCCAGGGAAGGTCCTGCTTAAGGAGCACAGACTCAGGCTGCTGTATTTCAGAATTCTGCCCACTGCAGCAGAATACACTCAAAACAATAGGTTCCAGGCACTCAAGGAAAGATCAGATGCTCTATTGGTTTGTTTTGAAGTCTGGTGCCATAGGGACATGCATTCAGAGAGCACAAGGAAATTCCATCTCCAACCTGCAGGAGACCATGCCTCAAACAGCAGGAGTAGGAGGCTCCACCAGGGCTCTGGGACCACACTGCCCTCCCCAGCAGGCTGCGGTTCAGTGGCTCTCCCAGGTTCATTCTATCAGGGGAGATGGGGCTTTGGACTCAGGCTGAAAGATTAGGGAACAGAACATGCCTGTATGCAGGACTCTGGCTCCCAGGTGACAGCCATCCTCAGACATAAACCTCAGCATATATCCTTACAACCAAGTCCCGGGTAAAGAATTATCCTTATCACAGGTATATCAGAACAAATGGAAAAATTTCCCAGCGAAGTCATGCATGTCAGTCAGTAGTGAATTCAGTAACTACTCATGTTTTTTTTTTTCTTTTTTAATACTGTGTTTATAGGATTAAAGGCAAGACTGGAAGAGGCCAGGGGAAAATATTTGTTAAATTATACAGCATATATCACAATTTGACAAGAATATTTGTAACATGAACATATGTATGTGTGCATGTGTGTGTGTGTGTGTGTGTGTGAGTGTGTGTGAGTGTGTGTGTGTGTATTTTTGGGGGAGGTGCTATAGATTGAACCCAGGGGCACTTTACCACTGAGCTCTATCCCCAGCCCCTTTTAATGTTTAACTTTAAAAATTTTTCTTGGGGCTAGGGATATAGCTTAGTTGGTAGAGTGTTTGCTCTGCATGTGCAGGCCCTGGGTTCAATCCCCAACACCACACACACAAAAAAAAAATTCTTGAGACAGGTTTTGCTAAGTTGATTAGGGCCTTGCTAGGTTTCTGAGGCTAGCTTTGAACTTGTGATCCTTCTGCTTCCTGAGTTTCTGGGATTTCAGTCCACCACCGTGCCCAGCCATGAACATGATTTTTTATGAGTGCAGTTAGCTCCATGCAGTGGGTTCTCTGGGATCCCTGATGACTTCCCAAAACAGGCAACATTTGATGTGGCCCTTAAAGGTCCTTCATATCATGGATCCTATGCATGGTTTCCAATATCTTTTTATTCTGTGTTTTTCCTCGAGATGTTCTTGTCTTTCCATTGCTGTTGCTCCTGCTCTGGGAGAGAGCCACTTCTCCTGTCTCCAGCCTTCCAGGCCATCCTGCAATTACACTGGTCTCCTCAAATGGCACCTATTCTGTGTCACTCTCCTGCCTGCATCTTGGTGTTCTCTGATCCCCTCCCTTGCATACAGGGGCATTCAGAAGTTGACTAGGTGTATCTCTTATGCATCTCACAATTGCCACCCTTGTGGACAAGACTGTGCACTGTTGCTAGTGGATACTAAATTTATTCCTCCTAGTTCTCGTTTGCTCATCTTGTTTCCTATATCTTGGCCTATTTACAACTCACCATCCAGTAAATCTCAAACTTCACTTTACCACAACATCTTCCTTACCAACTCTAGCTTATGGTGACCACTTGGTAGTTTATTTTTATATTAGAAATTTTTGTCATTTGTTATACAAAAATATCACAAAATTTAACTTTTAAAATTTGCTTACAACAAAACTGTATTTTTCTTTGATCCCTACTCACTAGTTAACTGGATGAAACATTAACCAATGTCCAAATTACAGCTTAATACATTCCCATTATATAAATAGTTTCTTAGGTAATGGTCTGTCTCTCTTGCATAAAAATACCCAGTTCATTAGGTAATCTTCCTGCCTTGGCTTCTCTCTTTAAGTTGTCCACATTCCTGTAGTTGTAAGAGGGTAAGGAGACCCCTGTTTTCAGGATGGTCTGTGAATGGGTGCTAGTGGTCATCAGCTTCTTTCTTCTTTTCATTCTTCCTTCCTCTACCCCTCTGCCTCCCTTCCTTTCCCCCCTTTTCTTCTTCCTCCTCCTTCTCTGAGCCTCCTCTTACTTTTCTGTGTTTCCCAGACTGGCTACTCCCTCTGAGACACAATTCTTTTATAGATATACCAATTCCGTCTATCAGATTAGAATCAGGTCTTGCTGATCTCAGGTCTGTTCTTTCCTTATCAACTCTTAATTCATTTTATAATTTAACTCTTGGATAACAATTTTATTTCCTCTATTTCATTCGTACTGCAAATCTGCAAATGCCAGTAATTGCACACCGTTTCCATGTGTTTCATGCATGTAGATGTGATCAGAGAACAAGCTCAAGGAATGAGAAAGTTGGACTATATTCTGTTCCCTATAGCATATGATCTAGGGTGAAGCTCATAAAGTATATTTAATAAATAATGCTGCCTTGAACTTAACTCTGATTAAGAAATACTTCTCAGGGAAAGGAAAGGAGAAGAATGTTGGGCATTTGAGTCTCCATATAAAACACAAGAGCCCCTAGATTGTCTTGAGCTGGGGCCTGGCCCAACTGAGCTGCACTAGGTGAGCTTAAGTGCTGATGACATAAATGAAAGCATTTAATGTAAGCATTTAATGTAATGGCTCCTGCCTTTAATCAAAAGCCATATCATATAATGGAGTGCTTGCTAATTTGAATATCAAATTATTAACTCTGCCATATCCAGTTGTATTTTTTTTGCTAGGGGCTAAACACTTTGTAGGTCATGATTTCCTCCATTTATCAAATAGTCCGGACCTGCCTAGCGTAAATAGTTTGGAGAAAAAAGAATGCCCCTAATAACCTCTGGCAGACGAGGAAGCATTATCTAGATTTAAACCTGTCTTCACTAGCAATCATCATTTTCTAATGTTACAAGGCAATAGTTTCCTCAGTTCTTATCTTCTCAAAAGAAAGATTTCATCTGGTGACACAGAATAAGCATTAGAGTTCTATTTAGTGAAGTGGAAGTAAGGCCCAGAGACCATGGAGCTGGCTGTCCTAAGAGAGGACACAGCCTGGGGGTTTCCACGTGGCAGGTTTTTACATTTGGGCTTGGAAGCTTCCTTTCTCATGTATTATGTTTGGGATGGTCACTGTGGTTTCCCACCAAGGCTTAGTGCACCTGCCCTCATTTCACCATGTTGGAAAAATTCATATCAGTACCCAAGTGGTCTCTATGGGGCTTTGGAGGGGGTGTCAAAACTGCATTATAAATTCTATTACAGTGAGCCTAGGATTGCCAAAATGACAGTGACAGTGATTTGCATATGCTCCAAAGTTAGAAAGTCCCTTAGTGTGGTCACACCCAGTTTCTTTAATTTTAGAAGGTAGTATCTTGTGGTGAAGGAGGTTTTTACATCTCCTGAGGTAAATTGATTTTCATAACCAAAGAAGAGTGAGCCCTATTCTCCCTCTCCCTTCCTCTTACTCTATCTACCAACCTACCCCACTCTGACACAAGGAACCGAGAAGCCTACTAAAATGAGCTCTAGAAAAATGGGATTCACTGAATGCATTTGTGGTTATAGAATGGAATTTAAACATAAGTAGACCTTGAAGACCTGGAGCCAGGAATCAGAAAGGAACACAGGTTACTTGCCCCTTTTATTGAAATGCATGGTTTATCATCTTCTTTCTTATCTAATTCATTCTTCCTTGCTGTGGGAACTACCTTGGTTTGCTTCAATATTCATTTCCTAAAAGAAATGGCCTGCCCAGCCTGGACTCATGTGACTTCTCAGCTCTGGTTCTTTTCGTTGCAATTCCAAATGCCTGGGAAAAATTAACCTGACAGGGGCCAGATACTTGCTCCTGGGTGGTCAGCTATGGCCAGGGAGGACACACACCTGGCTACAGTTTGGGCAAGGACTAAGCTTAGCTGCCATTCTAAGCTGTCTTCTGTTAACTAACTTTCATTAATTTTTTGAAACTTCATTGTGTTATGGAGGTTAACGAAGGCCAGAGCGAGGCAGCCAGCACATTCGTGTCTGGAGAGTGCTGGCCGCGTGCAGGGGAGTTGCCTGCACCCTGCTGCTCTCTTACACATGTTTCTTTGGTTTCAAAGAATCAGATACAGAGAAACTGGCTGTGGCTAGAGGAAAAGGAGGTGATGTCATTTTAACATTGATCTTGTCTATGGCCAGATGGAGGACAAAGTCCTCATTTCAAGAGAGAAAAGTCATCTGGTGCTAGTGTTCTTCAGTTTGACTTGCTTCCATAGGTGTGACCTGAGTTCAGAATTCAATCTGCCTAAGACGACAAAAAATGTGGATACAAAATGGTATTTTGGAGGGGTTCTCAGCAAAACAGCCCAAGTAATTCCAGGAGATAGTTTGTCCGTTGTTTTTTGTATATTCCCTACTTATTCTCCAAACAAGATTCAAGGCAGTTAATAACACAAAATCTGAAAGCATATACATGGTAAATCACAAAGGTCAAGTAGTAGAAAGGGGAGAAATTATGATTTAAAATCCTGGCTGAAAATGTATTAGTATCTATTAGTGAGAAAAAAAATAGAGCTAGATTTCTGACTCATACCATTCATCAGAATAAACTAAGTACCAAAAGCAAAATTAAATGGGAAAAAATATTTCCAACACAAATGACAAAACTTGATAACCTCACTATGAAGGTTAAATTTTTATCTGCTAAAATAACAAACAACATACTTTCCAGTAGATAAATGAATCAAGGATATAAAATAGGAAATTTTTGAAGGGTTGGTACAAAAAGCAAACATACATGAAGACATTAAACCTAAATAATAAAAAGAGAATATAGAGGAAAGCAATGAAATTCTGTTTTATACTTTTGATTAGAAGAATTTTAAAAAATTATTAACATACAAACTTGGAAGAAGTATTGAGAAAAAGAAACTTATATAACCTGGCACTAATACCTTTATAGAGGGCAATTTGGCAGTATTTTGAGTAGTCCACAAAACTAGCATATTCTTTGACTTAGAAACTAGTCTTTGGGAGATAACCAAGATTTATATAAAGATTTAGATACAAGAATCTTTGTTACTTATTTTTTTATCTATTTTTAAAATACATGACAATAGTGGAATACATTACACTCATTACTACCCATACACAGCACAATTTTTCGTAACTCTGTCTATAAATTATATTTACACTAAATTATGCCATTATACATGTACTCTTTTTTTGGCATTACAATTCTTAATACACATATAAGTTACTTATTTTCAATTGGAACTATTTCCCCAAGTGTTTACAAAGAATACTAATTATTTTAATAATAAAAGATCAAATAATATATTGCCTTTTCTGTATCTGTTTTCTTTAATTAGGAATTTTGGTGTACCAAAATTCAATGAGGAAAGTCAACACTTTTATCATCCAGCACCTTGTTCTGGAAATGCCTAGAGGAAGGAGTTAGTAATTTAGTAAAAAGACCCCAGAATCATCAATACTTGTCCAAGAGCTTTTTATAAACTATCATTATGAAAGTGCCTTAGAGTGTTTGGTACAATTTACTTGTTTTCATTTAGACAGAATTTGAACAAGCGACATTACCTGCTGCCCATCCTATAGCCAGTGGAAGCAGGTGTTTGGTATCAGTGAAGAGCAAAGGGTGGGGGCCTGATGAGGGAGAAAAGGCACATGAATTAAACAACAACAAAGATAACAAGTTTCACAAAGCCCTGTAATTTGGGATTCAATTAGGAGCAAATAATCCTTCCCATTGAAATTACTCCAGAAAGCATGAATAATAATTTGTGTTTTTCTGAAGACCTGGAATCACTTAGAAATATCAAGGGCCTTTAGTTTCCCTTGTTTCAAAAAAGAAGGATCATGTATTGCACTTGGAAATTTATATCCAAGATTGTTAAACGAGGGCAAGATTTGATACCTCAAATGGCAAACTTTAATTATCTGATAAACAAAAATACCTGAGTGGAAAAGTCATCAGAATGAATGAGATGATGGATTATTATTGCAAGATCCCAAGTGGAATTTCATAGCTATAGATTCAATTTCTAATTTTTAAAAAGGAGGAAATAATGAAGGAATGAGGTGTTATTTCCAAGTAAAGATGCAAGTGGAGTCTGATCTTATGACATTCTGGTGGCCTTGTTCAGCCCTCTGCTGGCCCCTGTCCCTGGGTGATGTGTCAGAGGGTGATGTTCCTTTTTCTCTGCCTCCAGGACTGTCCCCCAGATGCAGAAGACTTTAGAGCCCAACAGTGCTCAGCCTACAATGATGTCCAGTATCAGGGGCGTTATTATGAATGGCTTCCACGATATAATGATCCTGCTTCACCGTGTGCACTCAAGTGTCATGCACGGGGACAGAACCTGGTAGTGGAGCTGGCACCCAAAGTACTGGATGGAACTCGTTGCAATGCTGACTCCCTGGATATGTGTATCAGTGGCATCTGTCAGGTAAGCCACACCTGCCTCCCATGTACCTGATTAGGGTATGTGTCATGACACCTCTCGATATTTCTTCTGTACTTTTTGCTCATGCAGGAAAAATATTGGCTTTTATTATTAATTATTTTTTAAAGGCAATATTTTTAAAAATATTTTTTAGCTGTCAATGGATCTTTATTTCTTAATTATTTATCTATGATGCTGAGAATCGAATTCAGTGCCTCACACATGTTAGGCAAGCACTCTACCACTGAGCCACCACCTCAGCCCAAAGTAAAAATATTTTAGAGAATGCCAAGAGCCTTTAAATCATGTTTTGCTCATTTAAAATACTGTAAACTTTACCCACAGAGAACCGAATGATTGCAGTATATGACTTGTGATTCCTCTTGATCATTGATTCTCCAGTGGGAATAGGCATCAGAATCCCCTGGAGGGCTTGTGTTGACAGAGTACTGGGAACATCTCCAGAATTTCTAACTCAGTGGTCTGGACTGGGGCCCAAGAACTTGCACTTCTAACAAGTTCTCAGGAGAAGCTGATGTGGCTGGTGGAGGACCACACTTTGAGAACCGCTGCTTTGGAAGGATAACACTGGTGGTCTTTCTTATTAAAATCAATCCATTGTTTTGGGTATTTGGGAGCAGGGATTCACTGAAATCCTAGCAGGAATGCATTCCAGCAGGTTTCTCAGATGGACTTTGCAGAACTCTGTTACATGTGACTGTGACTGAGACATAAACCCTTATAATGAGTGTGAGATTTGAGGATGCTGCGGTTGGCTGCAGAGACAGTGTAGGGGTCACAGGAAAATGATAGAAACTTCTTCTGAAACTCTAAAAATTGTTTTAAAAAATAACGAACATCTAGCTTTCCATATGTTCAGTTATTCTCATAACAAAAGCAGCAACGATAACAGCAAGGGAGCAACCCCACCACCCATCAAGTGTCAGGTACTCCAGACTTTCAGACTTGAAGAGGAGCTTTGAACTCTTGTTGCATTAGCTTAGGACTTCCAGGATCACACTGAAAAGTAGTAATGAGAGGGGAATCTTTGCCTTGTACCTGATCTCAAGGGGAATGTATCTAATTTCTTTCTCGCCATTAAGAATGATGTTAATTCTAAGGGTTTTTTTTTTTTATTAACATTCATTGTCAAGTTAAGGAAATTCTCCTTTATTCCTAGTTTGCTGAGAGTTTTAATTATGAATACTCTAGTGATGGATTTTGTCAAATCCTTTTTCTGAGTCTCTTGATATGGTCATTTGTTATTTTTTATTTTAGCCTATTGATGTGAAGAATTATATTAATTGATTTTTAAATACTGAACCAACATTTCATACCTGGGATAAATTCCATTAGGTTGTAGTGCATAATTCTTTCTATACATTGTTGGGTTTGATTTACTAATTTTTTATTGAAGACCTTTATATATGTGTTCATAGGAGAATTAGGAAGTATTCCCTCTGCTTCTGTCTTCTGATATAGATTGTAAAGAATTGGTATAGGGCTGGGATTGTGGCTTAGTGGTAGAGCGCTTGCCTCACATAGGCGGGACCCGGGTTCAATCCTCAGCACCACATAAAAATAAAGGCATTGTGTTGTGTCCATCTACACCTAAAAAATAAAAAAAGAGAAAAAAAGAATTGGTAAAATTTCTTCCTAAATAATTTGGTTGAATATAGTGGTAAACCCACTTGGGTTCAGTATTTTCTGTTTTTGAAGGAACTTAATTATTGGTTAAGTTATTTTGACATGGACCTAATTTGTCTATTTTTTCTTGTGTTATTGTGGGCAGATTGTGTTTTTCAAGATGTGAGTCCAACACCTGGGTTATGAGCTTATGGGTATAAGCTCATAATATTCTTTTATTCTTTCTTTAATGTTTATGGTTCTGATCTGTAACAATGTTTCTGCTTTAATTTCTGATAATAGTATTTTATTTTCTCTCTTTCTTTTCTTAGCCTAGTTAGAGGCTGACTAATAAAATATTAATTATATAAAACTTTTAAAAAACAACTTTTGGTTTTGTGGATTTTCTCTGATGAGTTACCATTTTCACATTGACTGAATTTTGCTCTATTTTTTTTTTGTAATTACTTTCTTCTGCTTACTTTGGTTTTAATTCGCTTTTCTTTTCTAGTTTTCTAAGGGAGAAACATAGATGATTGATTGCATCTCTTCTTGTTCTCTCTTTTTCCACATTCTGTATTTTTTATTTTTTTAATTAATGCATTATAGTTATATGTAATAGTGGGAATTTATTTTGACACATTTATAAGTAAATATCACATAGTTTGCTTCATTTCTTTTCTTCTCCTTCCCCAATTCCCTTTCTTTACCTTTTTGGTCTTCCTTCTATTTATTTTATTATTATTATTAGTAGTAGTAGTAGCAGTAATAGTACAGGGAATTGAACCCAGGCACTCTTAACCACTGAGCCACATCCTTAGCCCTTTGTGTATTTTTATTTAGTGACAGAGTCTCACTGAGTTGCTTAGAGCCTTACTAAGTTGTTGAGACTGGTTTTGAACTCCTGATCCTCTTGCCTTAGCTTCCTGAGCCTAGTTATTTATTTTTAACTGGTGCATTTAGTTATATATAACATTGGAATTAAGTGTGATATATTTATACATGCACATATGATAATTTGATCAACTTTATTCCCTAGATGACTGTATTTATGTGGATTTGTCTCTGTGTATTCTAGTCTTTTCTATTGGCCTTCATACATATTTTTTTTAAAGAGAGAGAGAGAGAGAGAGAGAGAGAGAGAGAGAGAGAGAGAGAGAGAGAGAGAAGAGAGAAGAGAGTATTTCAATATTTATTTTTCGTTTTTTCGGTGGACACAACATCTTTGTATGTGGTGCTGAGGATTGAACCCGGGCCGCACACATGCCAGTCGAGCGTGCTATTGCTTGAGCCATATCCCCAGCCCCTTCATACATATTTTTATGCCAATATATGCTGTTTGCATTATATAGTTCTGTAGTTTAATTTGAGATCAGATATTGTGATGCCTCTAGCATTACTCTTGCTGCTCAGGATTGCTTTGACTATTCTGGGTCTTTTATTCTTCCATATAAAATTTAAGACACTTTTCTAGTTCTGTGAAGAATGCCATTGGAAATTTGATTGGGACTGCATTGAATCTGTGGATGGCTTTTGGTAAAATGGCCATTTATGATATTAATTTTACCTACCTATGATATTAATTATACCTGTACAGTCTTTCCATTTTCTAAGTCTTCCTCCATTTCTTTCATCAGTGTTTTATAATTTTCATTGGAGAAATCTTTCACCTTTCTGGTTAGATTTATTCCCAAGTGTTTTTTTTAGATGGTTGTGAATGGAATAGTTTTCTTCAGGTTCATTTTTAGAATATAAGAAAGCTATTGATTTTTGTGTGTTCATCTTGTAACCTGCTACTTTGTTGAATTTGTTTATCAGGGTTAAAAGTCTTGTGGTGAAGTTTTGAGGTCCTCTAGAATTATATCATCAGCAGAGATAGTTTGACAACTTCTTTTCTTTTTTATATTCCATTAATTTTCTTTTCTTGCTTGATTGCTGTGGCTAGAGTTTCAGGAACTGTATTGAGTAGGAGGGGTGTGGGTGGACATCTTTGCATTGTTTCCTGATTTTGGAGGAAATACTCTCAGTTTTTTCTGTATAGTATGATGTTGGCTTTAGTTGTGTCATACATAGCCTTTAAAATGTTGAGGTGAATTTCTTCTATTTCTAGTATCTTAACTGTTTTTAACTGAATGGGTGCTGAATTTTGTCAGGGACTTTTTCTGCACCTATTGAGATGCTCATGTGATTTTTGTCCTTGATTCTGTTTATGTGATGAAATATATATATTCAATTATGTACATTGAACCAATCTTCAGTCTATGGATTTGTTTGCCTATAAGATGAATTTCTTGCAAACAACATATTGTTGGGTCTTGTTTGCTAATTCACTCTGCCAGTGTCTTAATGGGAAAGTAGAAACCATTTGCATTCAGTGTTATTATGGAAAGATGTTTATTATCTAGTTATTTTGGCTTGTTTCATGGATTTAACTTGTCCTTAATTTTCAGTTGCTTAATTGTTCCAGATAGCTTCATCCATTTGAGAGTTCTGAGGCTTCTTTTTAAATTCTTTTTGCAGCATTTCCTTAAGTATTTTCTTTAGTGCTGGTTTAGTGGTCACAAATTCTTTCATTTCATCCTTGTTGTGGAAATTTTTAAATTTCCCTTTCAATTCAGAATGATAAACTTGCTGAATATAGCAATCTTGGCTGGCAATTTTTTTTTTCTCTCAGAGCTTGTATTACCTCATTCCAAATTCTCCTGGCTTTTAGAGGTTGAGTTAAGAAGTCTGAAATGAATACTGTTGGTCTACCTCGAAAAGTGATCTGATATTTTCTCATGCAGTTTTTTTTTAAATACTCTGTCCTTGTTTTCTTTATTAGACATTTTGATTGTGATGTGACTTGAAGAGGCTATTTTTTTGATCTTGTCTATTTGGGCTTCTATATGTGTTCTATATGTCGATATCCACTGCATTCCTAAGGTTCAATTTTCTTTTATCTCATCTTAATTAAAATGTTCTTAATGCCATTAGCCTGTATTCTATGCCCTTGTCTATCCTGATAACTCAATAAGTCACCAAGATAGTTTTGTCTCTTAATGTTGTCTCAGAGTTCTTGTATATTTTGATCATGGTCTTATCTTTATTTTTCTTTAGTGTGTGTTGAATGTTCCAGTTCAAATACCCTGTCCTTGAGGCCTGAGGTCTGTTTTCAGTTCAATCTAGCTTGTTGGTTATACTTTCAAGTGATTTTTTAAAATTTGATTTATTTTCTTCCATTTCCAGGACTTCTCACTGGTTTCTATTCAAAAATTTTTAGGGGATTGTAACTTTTGTGGGGAGACATGATTGTTTCTTCATGGTTTCCAAGATTTTAGACTTGTGGAGCTCTTGAGATGGATCCACTTTCTCTTTCATAAGGATGTTCATTGGCGTATAGTTGTCTCTTTTGTAATAAGTTGTTGGTATCTCTTGGCTTCAACATGTAGGTTCAGTGCAATCCAAGTATTAGTTTCAGCTGCCAATGCCTCTCAGTTTTCCATTGCTGAATTGCTGAATTAATTCATTTTTATAGAGCAGCTCTAACACTATGGCTTTTTTTTGAGCCATCCTTTTGGAATCTTTCTCTGATTTTGCTGTTGGTGTAGATACCCAAGAGTGGGACCTGATGTCCTCCTCTAGTCATTTCTACTTGGAGCCCAGTCTTTGGCTTGGGGTTTTTAAAATCTCCTTCTTCTCTGTGTTAAAATATTGTTGAAGTTTGAGTAGGGTAACTTTTAGCCTTGGAGAGGGATATTGTCACCTTACTGAGTTGTGTGTGTAGTCCCACTGTGGAAGCTTACCCTTGAACTTGTAGTATACCAGTCAATTCCCAGCTCCTCTCAGAAAAATAAGAAATAAGCAACAGCAACAACAGTAATGATCAATTACAGCATTTGATTGTCACGTACACCATTAATTACCACAAAAAGAGGAGTGGCGGGGTCATCATTTAACAACAGCAACAACAATAAATAGCTGTAAATGAGATCCAGTATTAAAGTATGCAACAGGTGTCAACTATGCCCTCCCCACAGCATAACATGAATGATGGAGGTAGGAATTATTTAACCTAAATTATTATTAAAGATATAAAATTACAGTTCATTGAGAGAAAATGAAATAGGGTAAGAAGGTAAAAGAAAGTTAAAAATATTCACAAAGTGGGGCTGGGGTTGTGGCTCAGCAGTAGAGCGCTCGCCTAGCATGTGCGAGACCCTGGGTTCGATCCTTAGCACCACATAAAAATAAATAAATAAAATAAAGGTACGTGTAAAACTAAAAAATTAAATTAAAAAAACATTCACAAAGTGAACTGGAGGTACCGGCAGGAAAGAGATAGCCAGTTATGGCTATAAAGAAAGAGGAATAAAAAATAAACGGAATAAATAATGAGGCGGGGGGAGGGAGAGAGCAAGGGAATTTGGTGAAGAGGGAAGAGAGGAGAGGAGGACTAATAAGATAAACAAAAACCAACAAATTAAAAGTTACACCAAAACAAGAAAAAAAAAAAAAAACCCTAACCCTCTAGAGTCAAACACAAGGCAAAATAACAAATGAATGAAGAAAGAAAGGGATGGGGGAGTGGAAGAAGAAGAAAAATGGAAAAAATGAAGAGAGAAAAATAAATGTATATATATATATATATGTGTGTGTGTGTGTGTGTGTGTGTGTGTGTGTCCATGAGTCAGTTAGCTCAGATAGAACACCCATACACACACACACACACACACACACACCTACGTACATTCACACTCATGCTTGATGGTGAAAGGAGAAAAGAAGAAAAAATCTGAATGAAAAAATGAAAGGATTGTTCCCATGGAGGGGGTGAAAACTGCTGACAAGAGCGGAGAGTCATTCCTGTGCTATGTTGTCCTTTTCTCTGTTTCTTCTTGGACTGTGTCTCCTCAGGGAGAGCCAGGGCCAGGGGCTGTCAATCCCATCTTCTTTGAGTCGCTCACTCAGTGCCAGCTGGAGTGGACTGGGACCCAATTGGTTGTTGTATCCCTCAGTTGGCTTCTTGCCAGGTTAAGGTAGGACAGAATGGTAGGTAGTGACCACTGGAATTTCACCTGTGCAAACTAGGTAGATGCATTCCCAGGGGGGCAGATGCGAAGTCAAAAACGTGAAGTTCAGGAACTGGCATTTTTTAGGCCAACCTTTCAAACTTTGTCATGAGGTGTCTGCTCTAGAGAGAATTGTTCCACTTGCCTTACTGTCTCTGCTGGATGTCTGGATCCTGGGTAGCTTCCTGAGAACTCTGCTCTTGGATCAAGGGGACCAGCTTGCCAAGGCCCACCAGTGTGTTCTTGTCAAGATCAGATCCTGAGCAGATCTGCCTGCCTATCCAGTTTGAGTTCTCTTTGGCTAATCTTGCAAGTCGTCAAACCCAAAGGGAAAGTGAGAAGCGCTCGGTATCCCTGGCCTGAGTCCCTTTTGTGCCTGTCCCAGTTGTGCCCTTCTACATGGACTCTGGATCTCATGGCAGGCACAGATAGGACAGTCCCTGCTCCGCAGCAGGAAGCCACCACATGGTCACTTCAGGAGAATATTCAGCATCAGCTCCTGGCTCTCCAGTCGGGAAGCACAGGGCACTCCTCACACACCAGCTCACTCGGCACTGCCTCTAAATCACTCAAGTTCAGATCCTGCTGTTCCATGGGTTCCTCTGTGACAGATTTTCTTTGCAGAGTTACTCTTTTTCTACCTGGGTAGCCCCTTTTCCTCTGCAGTGAACCAGCTCCAGTATTATTTTCAACTGGAGTCCCAGGGGTTCTTTCCTGCCCTGTGTTCAAAGCACCTGCGTTTCTGTGTCTGTGATTCTGATATTGGATTTGGGGTATTCCCTCAGGCACTTGGCTCGCTGGGAAGCGGTATTTCCATTACTTGAATCCTGAGCCATGGATGGACTGGAAGTCGCCCCCTTCCTCTACTTGCTATCTTTCCCTCTTTTTTCCTTTTTCTCTTATACAATACCTTTACTACTACACATTCCCACTGTTAAACACTGCTTTCATTGCATCTCACACATTTTGATAAGTTTTTTTTAATTTTTATTCAGTTCAAAATATTTTATTCTCGAGTTTCTTTTTTTCCCATTTGTTACTTGGCAGTATTCTGTGTAATCTCTAAGCATTTTGGAACTTTCCAGCTATCTCTCTGTGATTTATTTCTAGTTTAATTCTATTCTGGTCTCCTACTTACGATCCTGATTATTTTTATTCATTTAATGTCACTTCCTTAAGAGGCCTTCTGTAATTATATCATCTAAATTAGTGCTCCTGGTTTTATTATAATTACCTCTTCATTACACTTATGCCATTTTATGGTTATTATTTGTGTGATTGTTTGATGTATTATAGTCTCCCACCCCAGAAGGTAAGAACTTCAAGGACAGTAATCATGTGTGTTGTTCACCCACAAATTCCTGGCCCCATGATTGAACAAATGAGTCTGTTCTGCTTGCAAATGCAGAGACTGTTTAAATGTATTTGTCTCTTCTTTATTTCTTTCTCAACCGTCAATCCTGAATTTTCTACCTCAAGTTCAATATCCCTCTAGAAAATCCCATAGGTTACTCCAATTCAGCCTGCTCCTGCAAATAAACTATAATCATCCTTCCCAGATTCATCAGTTCTTATAGCTGCTCTTCCTTTTCATTTCTGTTTATGACACAGATTTCTCAATATTACCTTTTGGATGTCATATTGCTGTCACTCTATGTATTCAATTGTATGTCCCTTATATCCAGGTACCTCTGCTCTATATCTCACATTTTATTCCTTTCCCACTCTCATTGCTACCATCTTATCCCAAGGCAGACAAACCACCCCCTCTAGCTGCCTACTTAATCTCTCTTCTTTTATCTCCTAGCCATGCACATATTACTTGATCCTTTCTGTTGATTAATCTTCCCCTAGGTCATAGCTTGCTACTGCTTTCTTCTTTTCCATTTACTTTCAATGGTTTCTTTCTATTGCCACCAGTTCACTTCTGGGACCTTCCACTAAATAATAATCATAATAATTTATCTGTAGGATCAAACCTTTTGTTTCCCAAGTTTTAAACAATGAGCATGCATTGCTTTTATAATTGGAATGAATTTGTTATTAAAAGCAATTTAATCTAGGCTCAAGGAGAGTACTCTGGATGAGGTGATTCGGGGTGCTGAGATTTTGGAAAGTTGGTTGGAAATTAAATGAACCAATGTGAACAAGCAGATGGAATGGGGATAGAGCAGGAGGTATGTTTAAGGGTGTCAGTTCATTCTGGCTGACACCCTTAAATTGAGGTGAAAAACACCTGTGGAATAGTGTTAGAATATGAGGGTACAAGTTCAGGTTAAAACCAGGTGTTAGCTTATTCTGAAAGTTGGAAGAGGAGCCATTGAAGAATTTTATGAGAAATAGCTCAGTTGGGCTTATCCTTTGAAAGTTGGTTTTAGTGTCAACGTGGCAGATTATCCAGAGAAGGCAGGATCTGGCCAAATAGTGGAAGGCCAAGCTTAGGATAACAAGAGCTTAAGCAAGGCAGGGGATAGGATGATGGAAGAGGGGAGACATTCAGAGATTTAAGAAGCAGATCCTTGAGGGCTGGACATTTGATTGGATGTGGGCAGGAGAGGGAATTTAGAACGACATCTGGTTATCTGAAATGATCACTAAGTATAATGAGGTCATTTCCCAAGACAGAAGATATTTACCTTAGAAGGGAATTCTAGATTAGAAACATAGATCTGGGGTTGTCACTTGGTTAAAGTAAATGCTCTTGAAGACTGGGTAAGAAGAACAGATTGCAAAGGGTGGAGTCCTGGCCCTCATCGTTGAAGGAGCAAAGATAAGGAGAAGCGCCTCTGATGGGGACTGAGCAGAATAGCCTTGTATATATTATAAAGACCATGAAAAACAGAAGATATGGGTATTTTAGAAGGAAGGTTAGCAGTATCAAATATCTTAGAGAAGCCAGGAGGGATAATAAGTGAAATATACTCATTTCATTTTGATCAAAGAAAGTTCATTTCAGCTTGATCAGTGTCAATACCTGGAATAGGTACTGGTAGATGGCAGGTTGTTATTAGTTTCCTGTGGCTGCTATAACAAATTATCAGAAACGTGGTGGCTTAAAATGACAGAAATTTTTCTCTTGTAGTTCTGGAGGCCAGAAGTCCCAAATCGAGTTATCAGCAGGGTTCATTCCTTCTGGAAGCTCTGAGGAGAATCCATTCCATGCCCCTCCTCTTGGTGTTCCTTCCTTATGCATGCATCACTGCAGTTTCTGCCTCCATCTTCATCTCACCTTCTCTCATCTTTCTCTGTGTCTTCCTTCTTTTTATAAGAACACCTGTCATGAGATTTGGGGCACTGACTAAATCCAGGATGATTTGATCTAATGATCCTTAATTATATTTGCAAAGATACTTTTTCCAGGTAAGGTCATATTCACAGGTTGAGAGGTTGAGGGTGGACATGTCTTTAGAGGAAGGCTCAATTCAACCCACTATTCCTGGTGAGGAATGAATGGGCTGAAATGATTAGGGATAATGAGCATAAATTCAGCCTTTCAAACAGTTTGAATTAGAAGAATAGAAAGAGAGAGATTCTAAAAAGAATGTGAGGTCCAAGGCAACTCTCCAGAGACATAGGGAAGTACTGGAACAGATGCGATTGTCATGTTGTCAGAAGCACATATAGATAGAAGGTTACATCTTTATGAAAAAGAATTCAAACTTATGGACACAAAGGTGGGTACCAAGTAACTATTTGCTAAGGTGAGAGAGAACTCACAATACATGACTACTACAGCCTTAGATGCTCAGGTGCCTTATTTCTAAGATTTGGCAGATTCTCATATAGAAATTCTTTCTGGTTGTAACTCAGCTTTCCCCCTCCACTGAGCATACTCTACCTCCCAGCAGTGCTTGGCACTTTGGGGGATTCAAGCTGGGGAAAGTGGGTGGCAGAGTATGGGTGGTGGGGAGGGTGGCTCTGAAATGAAGCTTCATCAACTTTATGGTAAACCCACCAGTAAGCAAGGATGTATGTTGCTGGGGGCAGGGTGGAGTGTTGATTGAGAGATAGAAATACATGGTGGATGAATTGAAATTCCTGGGGAAATCATATGGGTTGAAAGCAGAAACAAAGGGGATATATTACCCATGGACAGGACAGAAGAGGGACACTTGGACCCTTGAGGTAGGTAGGATGGATTGAATAAGGCCATGGATCACTTTGTATGGGAATGGACAGGAAGACAAGTTATTGTTTAATGGCCTCAAATGGAGTGAAATAGAGAGCAAAGTCATCCAATGGAATAATTGGCTTAGGCTGTTGAGGAGGGAGGAGAAATTTGAAGATGTTCTGAGGATAATGGATGTGACAAAAATGGATACAGAATAATTCCTTGGAGAACCAGAGGAAGTAGAAAATCACTGCCTTTGGCTCAGTTAGTGTGGAAGGCCAAGGTCACCTTGAATCAAGGTCATGGACTTGCTTGGTCCATGTGATGCATGGTTGTGATCAGGACTATGAGTACTTTAGGTTTAGAGAGAAGTGCATTTAGATCCCATATCTGTAATGAAATGGCTGAAGATCACTTGGCTGCTTCCTTAACATCTTTGAGCACTGGCCTTTTCCAAAGATAAAAAGGAGATATTATTCACCTCTTAGTTTGTTTTAAAAAACTTGTCCTTTCATGATCAACATTCTAAGCATCCAGAAAAATAGTTGCTTCTCAAGAGCCTCTGTCAACCCTAGATCCCCTCCCCTGGATTCCTCTTGTGCTCACTGACACAGTATCTGCCTCTATTCACGATCTCAGTCCAGTGCCATAGTTTACTCCAGAATAATCCTGGGTTTGAAGGGGCCTGCAGGAGAAAGCTGGTTTTCAATGATGAATTAGCCCATTTTAACTGAGCCCTTCATGTTATAGTTATGTGAAAAGCCCATTTGGAGGGAATAACAGGTGATACCTGGTTGCTAAAAGCTGGTTGCTCTTTTGGCCAGGCTTTCCAAGTAAAAGAAGTTGGATGTGCTTCCTCAGAAGTGATTCAGATGCTTCCCAGTTGAATTCAGTGCCTTCCCTTAAACAGTGTCTTTCCTTCCATGACTTTGACTCAATTTTATTGTCACATAAATTCCCTTTCTTGTAAATATGGCTATGGACATCACAGTCATTGGGGAAAGAAAGTGTGATTTGCTCTGCTGGCTTTAGGAAGTGAGCCTGAGGATTATGTGGCACAGACTACAAATGATTTTTGCAGTTGTGTTTACAGTTTGCTCATTTACATCTACATGTCGTAGCTCTCTGGTAACAACTTTCTACTAGCCTGAGCACAGCAGACAGCACGGGATGACTGTGCCACTGGATAAAATTTGATTTTTCTTCTGATTTTTATCATACCAGTACTGCAAACAAATTTGATTTATCATTTATATATATTGAATTCCCTGAAAGTTGAGTGGAGGAAGAAACCGCTTAGAATTTATAATAAAAATAATAAACTGCTAGGTGCTGTGGTGGATTTCTGTAATCCCAGCAGCTTGGGAGGCTGACATAGGAGGATCACAAGTTTAAAGCCAGCCTCAGCAAATTAGCATGGCCCTCAGCAGCTTAGCAAGATCCTGTCTCAAAATTAAAAAAAAAAAAAAAAAAAAAACCAACTTTAAAAAGGGTTAAATACCTGTGGGTTTAATCCTTGGTACCAAAATAATAATAATAACAACAACCATAATTAATGCTGTGTGCTTTCCAGGGGTCAGGCATTCTCTAAGCACTTTAATATAAAAAAAATAACCTGATGCTGTGTGCTTTCCAGGCATTCTCTAAGCACTTTAATATAAAAAAATAACCTGGTGAAGTAGATTTATAAAGAAAGTGGAAATTGAAGAAGCTAAGCAATTTTCCCAGGTTTAAGAGTGCCTTAGTCTATTTGAGCAGCTATAACAAACTACCATAGACTGGATAGCTTATAAATAATAAAAGATTGTTCCTTATAGTTCTGAAAGATGAGAAATCCTAGATGAAAGCGCTGTTAAATTCAGGGTCTGGTGAGAGCCCACTTTCTGGTTCATAGGTGGCCATGTCATCATGTGGTGGAAGGGGCAAGGGAGTCTCTACTCCTCTTATTAACTCTTCCTCTTATTAAAGGGCACTAGTCCCATTCATAAGTGCCCCACCCTCATGACCTACTAGCCTCCAAATGCCCCACTTCCTAATACATTACCCTGGAGGTTATGTTTTCGTACATGTAATTCTGGTGGACCCAAACATTCAGAGCTAGAAAACAACAGAGTTGGCAACCCAGACAACCTAATTCCAGAATCCCATCTTCTTAACCACTGTACCATACTGATGATAAGTTCTATATGGCTACAAGTATAGCCACAGTTCAACTGAAAATAGAAATTGATTCTAGTAAAGGACAGTTAGTACAACCTGGGAATCATGCCTAGGTAGTTCAGTATAGAGATTCAAACTCTAATGTCTGCATCCTCCCTGGGAGGGAGACTACTGAGGTGTGTTCTGTGAGTGGAGAGGGCTGGAGAACTGGAGCATGCCTGCTCATTGTGAAGGAAGCAGCTGTGGTAATGTTTCATTTTTTTTTTTTTGTCAATCCCCAAATCTGGATTTTAATGTGAGACTTTCAATTCTTAAAATCACCTTGCTACTAATAACTGTGCTTTATGAATGAATGATGAAATCGTACTGCTGTGTAATATACACAAGGTTTTCCTGCAGAAACCATTAAACCCCCAAGCTCTGGGGCTTGCACAATTAAAGGTTACTTCTCATGAATGCTACTTGTCCAACAGGTCAGTGGGTCTCTGCTCTTTGGATGTCCCAGAGACTCAGGCTGATAGGCTTTATTTGAACACATTTTTTTACACAATAATAACAAGGGATACAGGTTGTTTAGGCTCCTATTTCATTAGTCAAAGACATGAACACTTGTAACTTCTAGCAGGTGTGGGGAAGTGTAGTCCTTCCCTGGGCTGAAAGAAAGAAATGTTTATGAATATCCCTAATGACTACCACAACTCCATGTACTCTGATTTTTAAGCCTCAAATGTTAGAATTTTTCTTAGGTAAAATCCAGTTTTCTCAAATCTGAAGCAGAAGTTGATTGAAAAAAATTGGTTTCAAGTATTAAATTAGATCTATCTGGAAAATTCATGTTTTGCTTAATTTGCATTAATGGCAATTATTTAAACATTCTTTTCTTTTAAGAAGCTGATTAGGAAATCATGTAGGAACTGTGAAATACTTCTTACCCCAAATTATGATTTCTAGATGAATGTTTAATTCAAAACCCCCTGCTCATATATTTAAAATATTTGTTTATGTTACCCTTATCTTGTAACTTGTAACTTGTCTTATTAACTACACTGTAAGATAAGAATCTTATTAATTTATACTCAGCACTGAAAATTATTATTTATTAGATATTAATACATTTTATTGGTATGCTTATCCATTGGAGTTTATAAATCACTGTAATTAGATATCCTGACATCAGGAGATGGCACAGAAGTTGAAAATGTTTCAGGCAATTTCATGAAAGTTGCTTGTTGTTGATTATGGTGGGCTATGACAGCCAAAATTCAGTCATCCTTCAATTTCAAGGGCAGTTCTGGGATATACTCTATGAATCACAAGGCAACGGAACTTTCTTTTCTAATACCATTTTTCTGTGATGTTTTCATATGCTTTATTTGGCTGTAAGATTTGGATGAATTTTAACTTTAAAAAACTTATGAAGCAAGTATAAGTGATCAGGGAGGAATTTGATTGCCTGAGATTTTGCAAGACTCTGAACGCTCTTCAAAACAAGCCCATCCTAGCTCCTAAACCCACACCCTTCCTGGATGACCAGATAGAGGGTGATTCTCATTCTCATGAAATGCAAAGTGCTCAGGGACATGGATCTGTGAGGACAGAGCTTGGCCCAGGAAGAGTATTTCTATAATTTCATGGTAGAATTATTCCCCTTGGAGAAAGTTCTATGAACACAGTTACTCACTGGTCAAATCCCAACCATGCAAGTATGTTTCCAAAATCAATCACTCTTAAGTTGTTCCACATGTACTTGTAAATATTCAAATAATGACCTGTATGCCTGAAACGTTTGCTGTCCATCTGATGATCCTCAAGGTGGAGGAAGGTATAACAGCATTAAGATTTTGGTGTCAGGTGACCTGAGTTTTAAAACCAATATTGACACCATATCCTTGCTGTGTAATGTTGGCAAGTCATTTAACCTCAGTAATGTTTCAGAGTCCTCATTTGTAATGTGGAGATAGAAGGTATCACTTAAATCATACAATTGTTGTGAAGATTCAGTGAAACAAACGTGTACAGCACATAAGGCATGCCAGGTACCTGTAAACATTCTATAAAAAACAGTTATTATTAATATTTTATTAGTTTCTTTATAAAATCATGTAAGAAGGGTCAAAAGATCTCAAAAGTAATTGGATTCAGCCACCCATCCAATAATTTAATCCCCTCTATGTTTTTTCCCTCCAAGAAGTCTCTGACTTTTTAAACTTTCTCATATAGAACTAAATTATGCTTAAATTTATAGCTTTCACCGGTTTGGAAACATAAAGAACAAATGGAGACCCTTTCCTCATGACAGATCTTTGTGAATTCGAAAATATCTCTAAGCACAAGCTATTCCCTAGAGCTCCTTGGAACTTTTCCTATTTCTCCCTGAAAAATTCATTTCATCTTTCTCCTTCCCATCAACACTAAGTTTTGGAAAGAATAGTCCTTAGATGTGGTTTGAACTTCCTCCAGTCTTATTTTCTCTTCAATACCTTGGGTGTAGAGTCTGATTCAGCACCTCCTTAAGTCAAAGCAAAGGGCCTAGCCTGCAGTCAAAAAAAGTGGAATGCAGAAGTAAATAATAAAATTGACCTTTTGTTCAACCCTTTGTCATGTTCTAATAATTACACTGAGAGTTTTGCATATGTTTTCTCATTTAATCTTTGCTAGGCTTCTGTGAAGTGCACATTTGCATTATTATCTCTGTTTTAATGTTGAGGAAAATCAGTCTCTGAGAATCTGAATGGTCCTGTGCTTTGAAAGGCATAGTGGGTGAGTCAGGATGCATACATGGCCCTCTGCCTCTACAGTCTCTGGACTTAAACACCAGGTTTACAAATGTAAAGTTGGATGAGCATGAGAAGCAGAGATAAACAATCATACCAGTTCATTTTTCTGCACACACATAATGTAAAAGATTTGTGAAATAAATATAAATATAAAACTCAGCTTTTTTCATATAAAGAAGTTCACAATCTAGAAAATAACACATACATCCAAGTGCTAAGTAACTCTGAAAACTGGAAAACAACAGTGTAAACATATAAGACATCTATTCAAAAATTGTTCATAAATAATAGATATAATGATATAAAAGTGGAGATATGCAGGCAAAGACATAGATAATGATAAAAAGGAGATGTAAAAATATAGAATAAAGATACAGACACATAGATGTAGAATATGGGTAGCTGTAGAGAGCACAGACAGAAGGATGTATACCAGTTTCAGATAGCGGCTGTTTGGGGGAGGAAATGAGAGAATGGACCAACTTTGGGGATAGGGAAATATGAAAATGGTGGGGAGACAAAGAGGAAACATCTATAATGCTTCTTTTTATTTTATATACTTAAAAGTATCTGGATAAAATTTAAATAAAAGAAGAGCAGGGTTAGAGTGTCAGCTTCATTTCTTTTATGGACCTTGCGTAAGAATTATATAAATGACATACCTAAGATTTTCTACTATGTTTTCATAAAGGAGAGACTTTCTCATAGTCATGCCTCTGTGATTTCACCTGCTTTTGACCACTTGGTCCTTCCTTTGCAGGCAGTGGGCTGTGATCGGCAACTGGGGAGTGACACTAAGGAGGACAACTGTGGTGTCTGTGCTGGAGATGGCTCCACCTGCAGGCTGGTGCGGGGACAGTCAAAATCGCATGTTTCTCCTGAAAAACGTAGGTTTTGAAACCCAAAACCTTGTTGCCCTAGAACAAGGTATATTTTAGACTATTCCTAGAATAGCGATTTCCTAATTCTGACATCTTCTTTAGTTAGAAATAGCTTTGATTTTTTTTAAGTCAAATTTCTTTCTAAAAGTATAACCATAAGTTGGGTTCCTATTATCTCTTTGAAGGCTGACCATTTCATGAACCTTTGCCAATAGAGTATTGCTATTTTAAAAACATTTGTTGATTTTTCAGGTAAATTGTGAAGCAATACATTCTTTTATTTGCCTTTCTTTGATTGATAACAAGATAGAAAATATTGTATCATATGAATTTCCCCTTTTATTTTTCCATTTGCTATTGAAATCATTTATCCCTTTTCCTATTTGTTAATTGTTTCCTTTGGTAAACTTGTAATACATCATACTTATTTCGAACGTGCTTTCCAGTTTTTCAGTTGACTTTCATTTTTGTTTGTGTTTATGGTATCAATAGTTTTAAGTTTTATTTATTCAGAAGTTTCCATCTTCTTATTTCAGTATGATCTGCCTTTTATTAGTCCTTTAATTAGTCAGTGGTCAGTAAACTTTCTGTGTTGAGGGCCAGCTAGTTAATATTTTAGGCTTTGCAGGTCATATCCCAGCTATTTGACACCACCATCAGAGTGCAAAAGTGCCCACAGACAACCTGTATACAAGTGGGCATGACTGTGTTCCCATAAACTTTATTTGCAAAACAGGCCACAGGGACTTCAGGGAGGGGTCTGAAGACTGGGATTCTTTCTTGCCAGAACAATCAGCTCAAAGTGAATCATGTCTACATGGATTTAAGGGGAGAATCTCCATCTACACTAAGTCAAGGGGAGCAACTCTCTGTCTACATTGGCTCAAGGAAGTGAGTCCCCATTTATACTGGCTCAAGATGGGAGCAGAGGATACTCCTGGTGGATCCAGATGTGCTCCTGGCTGTAATCCTTACAGAGAAGCCTGAGTCAGTTTGCACACCTCACTCCTGCAGCCAGTTTCCACACCTCACTGTTCCACACCTGACAGAGCCACACCATGACACCAGGATTCACAGAGCTCACGGTCTTCTGGCTGTCCACTGGTTTTTTGTCTCTCTCAGATCTCCATTTTCATTGGAGTCACTGAATCTAGCATATGTCTGCTTTCCTTTCATTACAGCCACTTTTTTCCCTCCCTCTTTCCCTCCCTCCCTCTCCTTCTCTCTCCCCCCCTCCCTCCCCACCTTTCTTTCTTTCTTTTGAATGCCATCCCACAGAAGCATGGCATACAAAAGCACAGCTGTTGAATGCAGGCGGTGATCCTTCTGGTCTCCCACTTCTAGCCTTTGCTGTTGTCATGGGGTTGTCCTGTGGAGGGTAAGTTTGTTTCTGGTACCTTGGGAGGACTTACTGCTCTCTGTGCCCCATCTACTGATGATTCTCCAGGAGCTGAGCCTGGGGAACACAGGGTCACCCTGTGAGGCCATGCTGGGAGTGAGGTCCATGCACACAGGGAGCAGAGGTGAATGGCAGGCATGATGGCCCTTCCATTGCCCTTCTACAGTGACTGCTTGACCTCCTCAGGCAGCTGCTGGTCGCAGGGCAAGGGGAAGGTGGGAAGTGCAGGCTCACAGGCACCCTCTTTGGATGGACAGGGAAAGGATCTGCAGACCCTGGGCAAGGCCCAGCCCTCCAAAGTACAAACTTTACCTGGAACATGCAGCCTGCCCCCTGAGTTTTCTGGTGCTGAAGTATCAGGTATGTAGCCATTACCTCATCCTTTTTTTTTTTTTAATTTTCCAGGGACACCCAAGTATTATATGGATCATAACCCATGTCAAGCATGATTATCATAATTGCAGAGTCTGAAGTGTTTGGGGAATGGCTCACTAGAATGACTGGGTGTATATTCCTCACCCTGGCTCATCTATGGGTGCCCCATGATTTGCATGAGGTCCACCATCAGTATTTGATGAGGCTCTATGCTCCATTGGCAATGCGTGGGAGAATGTCATACCTATGTACATGATCTGCTCCTTCAGCTGCTTACTGGTGGTCCCCCTAAATGGGGATCTCTCTGTGACCATAAAATACAGAATACACCAAGGCTCCAGACTTCAGCTGGGGAAAGAGTAGGGAGTCATATTCTTACCACTGGATGACTTCAAATACCAAAATTTGTTCAGCTTCTGCCCAGCTGTGCACCTGGTACTCAGGCTGAAGTTGATGAGTTTGATGTTGCCTCTGGCATCCATCAGGTTTTCTTTGCCTTCAGGTCTTGATGCACAATGCCCTTCTCATGGCAGTAGTGCATGGTGCTTGCAATCTGTTTGAATAGTCTCCAGGCCTCTTCCTCCTACTAGTCTCTTAGATGTGGTGCCATAGCTGTATCCCACCTGCATGCTCCACGATAATATAAATATTTTCCATGGGCTCAGTGATCTGAAAGAGCTGGATCACATTTTAGTGTTCCACAGCCATTAGCATATCTGGCTTGGATAAAACAGGACTTTCACTGCCACCCCTGTACTGGTGAAGAGGTGACAGACTAGATTTACCTGGCCAAAGTCCCCCTGCCTGATGTGTCTCAGGGCCTGATAATGGACTGTGAAGGTAGTCTCACAGCAGGAGTTGGCTCCTGCAACACCACACTACTCTGACTACTCTTACTACACCAACTAAGGGTGCTAGCTAAAACAGCAGTGACAACAAAACAACACACACACAAACACACACACACACACACACACACACACACACATACACACCTAGACCCCACAAAACAAAACAGAAACCCAAATCAAATAATGAATATCAAAAGACCACAACCACCAAATACTCTATCTGGGAGTTTGATGGGTCACCATCAAGTGCTTCCTGTATTTATGGACAAAAGAGCCACAGCCAGCCTTTTACATTCCTGTATTATGTTCCTTGAGTTAGTATACTGAGGATTCACTTGCCTTGAGTCATTGTAGATGGAAACTTGCTCCTCTTAGTGTAGATGGAGATTCTCCCCTTAACCAGTGTAGCCATGATTCAGTTTGAGCTGGTTACTTTGGCCAGAAGGAATCTCTTTCCTAATCTTTGGGCCCCTCCCAGAGGTCTCTGAGGCATATTTTTGCAAATCAAGTTTTATTAGAACACACCATGTCCACTTATTTACAGGTTGTCTGTGGTGTTTGAAATTCCCTTATGGTGGCTTCTTATGAGGTCAGAACAAAACATGGTCCAGTTACACCTGGGCATAACCCAGGACCTTTTCAACTTTCAAAATGAGAATTAGAAAGGACTTCAGAAGCTTTTTGCTTCTGTGGATTATGGAGACTTCTATTTCCTTTGTTTAGGAATGAAAAATTGTAGGATATTTAAAAACAAACAAAAGGCTGTAGCAGAATTTGGCCTTTAGGTTGTAGTTTGTTGAGACTCCTAATTTGAAGGGGGAAATTATTTGTGCATATGTTCTGCTGGTACATTTATGGTTTTGTTTTTGTACTTTTAAATTTTCTATTCATTTGAATTTATTTTGATGTGACTTATGAAGTAGGAATCTTATCCCCATGTGGTTAGAATATTACAGGAGGGGAGAAGAGGAGGGAGGATCTTCTAGGCACAGGAATCATGAAGTTCCTAGAGGAAAACCACGCTCTTTTGAGGAGGTACTGATATGTGGCTCAGGCCTGAGGGCACATTGAATAGAGTGGCAGATAGAACAGAATGGCATTCAGGAGTCAACCATGCAACCCTTCCTTGTTGCACTCTGTGTCTCATGTTAACTGGGGTCATGACAGCAAGTCAGGCAGCAGAGTGACCCAGTTAGACTTGTGTTTTAGTAAAAAAAAAAAAAAAAAAAAAAAAAAGTTCTGGCCCTAGATGGAGGTTGGGTTACTTGTGCGGTGAATCTGGAAGCAGGAAGTCCAAATAGGAAGCCTTCTGTAAAATATTCCAGGATGTTTGCAATAATGAGGCTTGGGTCTAAGGGTTTGTTAATTCTTTGAATGAAGACTAAAAGATCAAAGGAAGGAGCTGGGATGAAGCAAATCTCTCAGCCTGTGCAGCACATTCAAGCTTATTTGTGTCTTTTTTAAAAAGTGTGGGGTGAGCAGTCGGCTGAGAAGCTGTTCTATGGTATCCTGAGAGGGTGGCTTTCATCTCTGTAGCCACAGAGTCATTACTAAACATTTAGACACTACAACCACATCCCAGATAAGGAAGAAGTCAGTAACAAAGGTCTTCCAATATCGTGTCCTTTATCCAGGAAGCGAAGTCCTCCACAGGGCCTTTTTGGCCTCCTCAACCATAACTGTAGCACCTGTGCTTGACATACTTGCTTCTAAGTGGGTGGGAGGCCCCACACTCAGCCTTCCATTCCTTCTGTCATTGCTGATACTGATATAATGCTTTATAATTCTCAAAGTTCTCTTCAGGCATATAATATCAGTTGATTCCATCAGCATTCTTACATTATAGTCTTCACATTGTCAAACCCATTTTTAACAGCCAGAGATGTTAAGAAACATCTGACCCAATTATATTATGAAATACAATACAGGAGAGCAGCTAGGACTTTGAGATTCTGGACTAGACTGCCTGGGTTTCAATGCTGGATCTGCTGCTTCCCAGATGTGTAAGTGGGGCAAGTTATTTAACTTCCATGTGTACTTTGGTTTTCTCATTTTAAACTGGGACAATAACAATAGTCTTTACAAACTGGGAATAACCACAGCACTGTCTTGGTAGAGTTGTTGTCAGGACTGCATAAATCAGCCCATGCTGGGCATGCCACATGTGTTGGCACCTAAAGATGCTCAGTAAACACCAGCTACATTTTTATTAGAGGCATTACTCACTTGGGTACCAAGGGACATCACACCTCTTACATAATTTAAATGTAGATATTTGTAAACAGTTTCAAATCAATAATAGGTCTGTCTGCAGATTGTTTCTTTCTAAATATTTTTTTTAATTGTAGATGGACACAACACTTTTATTTATTTTTATAATGTGGTGCTGAGGATAGAACCCAGCGCCTCACACGTGCAGAGTAAGCACTCTACCACTGAGCCATAACCACAGCCCCTGCAGATTGTCTTTAAAGAGAGTAACTGATCGGTATGGAAGCATGGACATTAGAATATCACAGAAGAGGGAACTAACAGTAGGAGAAACCAAAGTTAGAGGAAGAACTCAGATCAGGGGAAGACAGTTGAAGTGACAGGCTGTTCTATAAAGAGTGAATTCAGGAAGGCCCCTGGGTAAGAGAACCAAGGGGTAATGACACAGGTGGCTGTGCAGGCTGGGGAAGTGCCTGAAGTTAGCAATGGCCTTAAAAAGTTTGGAAATATCATCAGAGAGCACCTCATTTTGTCAGGGTCCAAGAGAGAATAGAAATCAAGATACTTTGAATTGAACCAGGATAGAAGCCCAGAGAGGAATTGTGTCAAGAAACCAGTTCTTTCTGGAGAAGCTTGGAGAGGAGGTCCTAAAATGGAAAGAGGTGGGACGGAGTGCACTGTTGGCTGAGGGGTCCAGCCTATTCATACTTCACAGTTCCTTGCTCTTGGTAAGGACTTCATATCCTCTCAGTCTCCCCCCGCCTCTCTCTCCCCCCTCCCTCCCTCCCTCCCTCTCTCCCTCTCTCCCTCTCTCATTCTCATTGATTTCCAGCATTTGGATTATATATTCTTATAGATCCTTCTGAGAATCTGTTGAAAGTTACGCATTTCCTATCCAGGAAAAATGCACTTACGCACTTAAGCCCCAACTTTGTCATTCTGTTTGTTTGTTTGTTTTTTGGTGGGAAGGTTCTTAGACTCCTGAAGCCCATTTAGGGCACTCCAGGTTAAGAACCTCTAAGATGGCCAGGCATTGTGGTGCACACCTGTAAATCCCAGTTACTAAGGAGGCTGAGGTAGGAGGATCCTATGTTCGAGGTCAGCCTGGGCCACTTAGCAAGATTCTGTCTTGAAGTTAAATATAAAAGGGTTGGGGAGAGTAACTCAATGGTAGAGTACTCCTGGATTCAATCCCCAGTACTTCCACAATATAAAAAAAAATTCCTCTAAAATGTGTAACATTTTTTTAAATCAATTTCTAGAAAGAAAGGGAAACTAGAATGCTCAGATAGATCCTTCAATTCAAGGGAGTGAGTGACATGGCGTAAGCCGGGGGCATCCCTCAGGACACTGGCATTTCATCAGGTTCTATATGTGTATGCTGGGGCTGAGGCTAAAAGTAGCAAAGATTTCTGCCTGCATGAAAACATGGTGCTCTGAGTTCTTGATTCTCATTACAGCCCCTTCATGTCTGTTACCACTCTGAAACTGGCCAGCTGAAGCCGGTTTTGGCTGGGATTTTTGCAGAGGCCATATGGAAGCACTTCCCTATAATCATGCTTTGTGTGAAAGAAATGTGGGAAATGAAGCCACATCTCCCCCTGAGTGTGCATCAGCGGGGCCTGCGGGGTCCACGCAGCTCCTACGTCTACACCTTGCCAAGCAATCATTCCTGCCTTCCCTGGGACTCTCCCTGAGTCAGGCCATGGCAGTGAGATGCTATTGGCACGGCCCCACGCTGGAGAAAGTGCACAAGGCTGCACACAGGATACCGTTTCCATTGTGCAGGGAGGCAGACACAAGGTGTAAGAGGCTGGAGCCAAAACCTTTGCAATGAGAAAAATCAGAAATTAATCCAGATACAACACACAAATTTCCTGTTCAGAGGGAGAAGGAGAGGGACTGAACTCACAACCAGCATAAATAGCTTTGGATGTTGGAAAAGGGAACTGGAGGCAACTCAAGTTTAAAGAGAGAAAACTTTGATGAATAATGAATCTCAATATAAGGAAAATTTTTATTTTTTAATTCTAAAACTAGTATTTTAAATTAACAAATTATAATTGTATATATTTATAGGGTACAATGTGATATTTTGATATATATATGAAATACAGAATGATTTAATCAAGCTAATTAACATAAACACAGCAAATTGGGGCAAATACATCTCTCTGGAGAGTGTTGACTTGATATCTAGGGGTTTAACTGTAGCGCTGGGTTTGTTCTGCACTTAGATCTTGACCACATAAGGGCACACAAATATGAAAAAATAAATAAACACACTTATCTGTTCTGGGCTCTCTCTCCACTGTTACGTGGTGGCATATATTGATACAATGGCACCTGAGGCCAAGGTGGAAATATAGGCACGGTCACTCAAATGTTGATATTGTGATGATAACCACACCTCTGAACCTCACCCTTGGGCATCCCTTGGAACTCCTGACAGAATCCTGGGCTGGGTAGACCAGGAGGCTGCCTCCCAGGGTAATTGTTATGATTTTTTTCTTGTCACACACTGTTTTTCCTTTGGCTGTCAGTTCCAAAATAATCTACAAAGTCAACTGATTGCATGATGAGAAAGACTATATTAGCTGTAAGTTGTGGGCTAACATGGTAAACAAATGGGTTTTCATTCTTCTGTCATCTCACATTATCTTTTTCTGCTTCCCCATTTGTCTTTCTAGCAAGATCTGGCTGATAACACTCTCTTCAGAACTATGATTAGGAATATTCAAACCAAAGACCCTATTACTTTTAATGGGGTATTTCCTCTCATTTAATTTAAAAAGAGAGAGCGTGGCATGAAGTTCTTGGGGCTGGAAATTGAGGGCTGTGGGTTCTTCTTTTTGACTAGCTCTTTTGCATGTTTTATGTGAGTGAGTGAGTGTGTGTGTGTATGTGTGTGTGGGGGGGTGGGTTTTCTACCCCTGTATATGGAGGGAAATAAGAGGAAAGTGGCATATAGACACTGTTGAGGACTGTCATAGATTATGTTTTCCACTAAGAAGTAGACAGGCCATGAACTCCCACCTCTACATGAATTGACATTATGTTTATGGAAATCCATAACACTTTCCAAAGCCCTGCAGCATTCAACCTTTCAGTTATATCACTGCCATCTGCCTCTCATGCACTAGGTTCCAGTCACATTGACCTTTTGGAATATTCTAGCATGCCAAGTGCCCTTTCCCCTTTGAGCCTTTGCACCTCCTCATTGCTGGGCTTGGGATAGGCTTCTGCAACTCTTAATGTGGCTGCCTTGTTCTCACCTGTGGGCTCAAGTGCCAAGTCCTCAGAGAGGCTTTCTTCATTTAATCTATCCGAAATAGGCCCTTCTCTTTTCTGCTTTGCCTTTATTACAAGAAGTAATGATTTCCCTTATTTAACTTGCTTCTCCCACTAGTGAAGCTTTGCAAGAAAAGCTTGGCTTTACTCTCAACAGCTTTACTGTCTGTGGTATTAATCTGTTTATTGTGTTCGCCATTTTATTTGTGGTTCTGGTATGGTACTGAACACATCCTAGGAGCTCAATTAACATCGAACAAATGAGTGCATGTACTTTGCCGAGATGGTTCTGCTTCCCGTTATGATTTCAGTGGGACTGAGTGATGTTGTGCAATAGGATCGGACTGGAAGCCAAGACTGTTACAATAACCTCAGCTTGGCTGCTAACCATCTGTGATCTTAGGCAGGAAGCTTAGCTTGGTGGGACCTTGGCTTTTTCAACTGCATAGAAAGAGTGTTAGCATGAACAATTTCTAAGACCTCTTCTAGTTCTGTAAGTCTTTCATCTGTAATTTATTCTTATTTTCTTTTTTTAAAAAATAGATCTTGGGATTGAATGGAGGTTAGAGAAATAAAACCTAGGATGTAATATGCAGACATTTTCCAACATTTGAATGGAAAGTTTTGACAGAGGTGGCTTAAAGGGCCCAGGAAATTTTATATGTATCACAAAAGTGAGTTGTATAAAATCTTCTCTTATTGCCTTTGAACTGCTCCTTGGTTATCTATGTACACGTGTCTGTCACTACCTGCATGGGAGGGTTTGGTTTGTGCACTCTCGTTATTGTGTGAACTTCCCAAGGGCCTCTCACACCTAGCTCAATACACCTGGAATATTCTCAATAAAGGTGTGTTGACTTCACCTGAACAGAAGTGAAGAGGCCACTTTGACCAGCATCTCCATTGCAGCAGCCTCTAAGGACACTATGCCTGGAGAGCAGCCTTTTGGCTGCTGAATCCATAATACTTGGAGTCACCCAGGAGAGCTGACATCCACTAACCAGAGTGTGGGCGTTACTAGTAACAGTAGTCATCGGGCAGTCATGATCATACTGGTCTCCACAGGTCATGTGCTTATGTTGTGCCAGGCACTAGGATAAGTATATTTCATGTATGATCTGATTTATTCCTACCCTAACCCTACCAGGTATGTACTATTTTTTTATACCTTTGTTTATTTAGTTTTTCTTTATGTGGTGCTGGGGATTGAACCCGGTGCCTCATGCAGGCTGGGCAAGTGCTGTACCACCGAACCATAACCCCAGCCCTACCAGGTATGTACTATTATAAATCCCCCATTTGACAAGTGGAGAAATGGGCTCCATGAAATTCCTTGCTCAAGTTCTCACAAATAGTGAGTGGCTAAGATGGTTCTGACTCTAGAGTTCCTGTGTCTAGCATCCCCCGCCCCCACCCCAGCTGTCTTTCGAGAGCAGCTGGATGAACATGAGGTGAAATGTGCACCGAGACCTAGAGTGATGGGGACAGAAGAAAGACAAGACGGCACAAAAGAAAAAGAAGATGGAACCTGAGTGGGGGAAGCTGCCTTAGCCAATCCACCCCTGTTCCTCCTCAGTGGAGCCCAGTTCTATGGTTCCAACCCAGAATGTACATCAGGATCACCCCGGAAAATTGTCTCTCCTTCTAATGCTCAGGTCCCACCCCAGAACTCCTAAGGATAAATCTGGGCAATTGTATGTTGCCAAACTTCCCAGGTGATTGATATGTGCCTCTGGTTAACCCTTCTGCTTTTCAGCCTCTGCTACCCCACTACAGAGTCAAGTTTTACCATTTTATTCTTGCCAGGCTCTTGATTTCTTAGATGCCGTCTACAGCGCAGAAAAGAAGAGTCACACTATGATGGAGAACATCTGGATAGAACTTTGTTATAAAAGGTTGTGTAACACAGCCCACTCTATTGCGTACTGTTCAAAAGTAGCCATGGAAATCAGCATGAATGCATATATTATTAGGCGCTCTGCCTATTGCCATTTTTTTTTTTTTTTTTTTTTTTTTTTTTTAGGTTAGGGCATTTTAAGCCAGTAAATAAACACCTCCAGGTTGAGAGCACATGTTCTTGCACAGACACAGGGGCTAAAGACTGAGGGCATTCATTTGCAGATTCAGCAATCATAGACTTCCATGAAGTAGCCTAACAGCTCAGGGAGGGATATGGGGATGTCAGAGCTCAGGGCAGGATGGAGGGAGAGGAATCAATTTTCACCTTGCAGCTGGTTGCTCTCACCAAGTCAAATCCCTGCTGTGCTCCTACTTTAAAAATAATTGCTATTCATTTCCTAGTTTTTAACTTTCCCTGCTTTTGCTCATTGGCACATGTCATTTATCCCACCTCCATTTGCAGGAGCAGCATAGACAGTCCTCCAGCGGCAGCCACACACTGACTTCACCCTCTTCCATTTCCTACAACCCCCCACTGCACCCCCAGAGTGACAAATGAAGCAAATGTGATTACCCTCGTTTTGAAAAGTTGTCAGCCCCTGTTCTCCACAGCGTGACAGAAGGTGCTCTCCTTAGTCTAAGTGGTGCCACATGGTTATGGGTGTGTGAGGGCATTAACAGACACCTTTTTCTTTTTTTCAGTTGGTAAAATGCTTTCATACTCGTTGTCTCATTTTAAAGGAAAAGCATATTATTTAATACAATTTTTCCATAGGGCTTAATTTTTATTAGCATTACCATTCACTCTGACACTTTAAAAAATAACTTTTTTAAAAAGGTTCCTTTATTCTTTGGGAGTGTGTGTGTGTGTGTGTGTGTGTGTGTATATATAATGCACAGGGAAGCAAGTGGCTAGGTAACAGAAGGAGAAAATAAATGAAGGGTCAAAAAAAAAACCCATGAAAACTATTTGACTGAAAATTGCATTAAGTTAAAAAAAATGAATAAATCCAATCAACTGAAAAAAAACATAAAAAGCAGGTTTGAAATGTGGGGATATTGCCAAAGTAAGAGTAACTAAAACATCTTCCTGTATTACCTTGGAACATATATATTTAGGTTTGTGTAGTTTTATTTGGTCTTAATAGTGAAAATAAGCAATCTGATGTATATTACAGTCCTTTGGGTTGAAACTGATGTTTATTGATTAGTTAATATTGTGTGGACAATTTATTTCCTGTACATCTTGCTACTTAGCAAAGCCATGATCTGCAGCAGGAAATGAGACATAGAAAAAATATGACGGAACAGCTGGATTTGAGCATTTATGTGTGGGAGGGAGAGTCAGTGGAAGCAAACTTAATCTTAGGTCAGTGCAGTGATTGCAAAATCAAACAAGTGAAGCCCATAAAACAAATGCCTGTAATGAACAGAGTTGTGATGTGTGAGTTTAAGTTTACATAATGTAAGCTGGTACTAGGGTTGAGGGTATAATTTTTGGTTCAGACCCTGTTTTACCCTTAGGAGCTCTGTGATCTTGGGCAAGTCATTTAAACTTGCAAAATGTCAGTTTTCTTATTTGTGGAAATGGATTTCCATTAGAATGAATGAAGTCCTTTATCTCAAATTACTTAGCATGGTGCCTGGGGGCCCAGTAAGTGCTCAACATAGTTTTAATAATAATTGATGATTACCCAAGCCCTAGTGGGTGCCAGGTCCTTTACTAAGTCCTTTACAGATATTGCTCATTGAATACTCACAATGACCCCTGAAAGTAGGTATTCTTAATACCATCATTTTACAGCTATAACTGAACTTGTGATGGTAAGCAACTTACCCAAGGTCACACATCAATCATAAGTGGCAATGCTGGTATTCCAGCCCCGGTTGTCTGGCTCCAGGGTCTGTGGTCATAACTGCTATTCTATCTTGCCTCTCCTGGTAATTTGTAGAGTAAAACAGATGCAGATGACATCTAAAGAGTGACAAGAATGAGCCCTGGCAGATGGTACAGTGAGTAGCAATATCAAGGATCTCATAACCCCAAATTTCAATTGGAAGGTTTTGGAATAAATCCAAACGATGAAATTGCACAGCAGGAACCAATAACCACCTTCACCACTAACACATCTGGGTATTCCCAGATGTGACCTTCTGTCATCAACAACACTGTAGGATGGGACAGAGAAGAAGCCTCCTCACCTACTATGTTTCAGCATTTGATTCTGCACCCTTGGAAAGTGTAGGATTTTAAAGCAGCTTCAGAATCGGACTTGCTTGACAGCATCGTCTCTGTCTCGTGATGGGGGGTTTTGAGTGGTCTCACTGAGCCTGTGTTGAAGCAGCTGCTCCCTGTGTGGACTTATCATTGTCCCTTCCCTTCAGCATGGTCTTCAGCTCAGGGCTAGCTCCAGAACCAGTGAGAATTTATCAGGTAGCCCTTTGTAATTTAGAAGTGGCCCATTCTAACATTCTAACTGGATAAAGAGAGCATGGTAGCAGAATTTATATCAGAGCTAATAGCATTTTAGGCAAAAAATAACAAAGGTGCATATTTTATACCCACCAATGGTTAAAAAAAAGTCCCCAATCTTTGTGAACCAAGTGCAGTTACACATCTTTCTTTCCTTCTATCTATCTATCTATCTATCTCTATGTATCATCTGTCCTTAGTGTTATGGTCTGGATCTTAAATGTCTCCCAAAAGCCTATATGCTCAGGGCTTGGTTGCTATCTTGTGGTGCTATTGGGAGATGGTGGATCCTTTAAGAAGCAGGGCCTCATTAAATGAAATGAGGCCATTGAGGGTACACCTTTGAAGAGGATATTAGGACTCTGGCCCCTTCTTTCTCTCTGTTTCTTGACTGCCATGGGATGAGCAGTTTTACTGCAGCATATGCTCCTTGCCATGATGTTCTGACTTGCCACAAGCCCGAAGCAAAGGAACCAAGCAATCAGCAACTGGAGCCTCTGAAACCAGGGGCCAAAATAAACCTTTATTCCTCATAAGTTGATTATGTCAGGTGTTTTTATCACAGTGACAGAAAGTTGACTAACACACTTAAGAAACTGAAAGAAGCAGAATTGCTATGAGAACTATTAACACTTAAGTCAGTAAAAATGATATGCAGAATCTGTGCAATACAATTATTTTTGCATTGATAGGTAATGTATCGAGCACAGCATGTTGAGGGGGTATACCTTCTTCTGAAGTATTTATGGCCCATTTACAAAACAGATTCTATGCTAGCTCCAAAGAAGATTATAAACAAAATATTCCCAGTAAGAACAGAAACCACCAGAAGAGGCCTCACCCTGCAGCTGCACCCATTCGTTCCCTGCTCCCTCCTGCTACAGAGGCACAAGTGTCAGCCTCCCTTTCCAAGGCTAATTAATCCCTCCATCTGGGTTCTGGATTCCAGCCCCTCTGCTTCCTCAGAGATCTCACTCCACCCATCATCCCCTCTCTCTCCTTAACTCCTCTTTCGTTCCCATCAGGGCTAAACATGACTAGGTCTCTCCCATCTTAAATAAAAGTAGAATTTTAAAAATGTGTATATATACATATGCATATACATGGATATATATGTAAAAATACATGAAAGTTTATAATTTGTATATATAAATTATAGGATAAGTTTTCTTCTTTTTCTTTGCATTTATAAAAAAAAAAAACTATTTTTTAACATACCACATTTCTAGCTCTTACCCTAATCTTTCACCTATCTTTTGCTGCCAAGTTTTGGAAAAACTGTTGATATTTGCTGTCTCTTCTTTGTTATCGTCATTTATTCCTTGGATCATAGCCTCCTTTGCCAGCGGCCCAGGTGAAACAGCTTTTACAAGGCTCATCAACAGACTCTTGACTGCAGCCCTCATCTGTACAGCATTGAATACCACAGGACCTCTCTTCTGAAAAGCCTGGCCTCTCCAGGATTTTCACTTCATTTCTGGTCAGAGTGAGAACTGTGTCCTGCCCTGCAAGAGAGTGAAGTAATATTGAAACATTTATGCCTGTAGAATGCTCCTCCCTTTCTGCCCCATTTGACCTTGAGTTTTCCCTCCCTCTGTGCTGTATCAGGGTTACTCCAGAGTAGCTTTAGCTCCAGCAGCGTCAGCGTCACCTGGGAGCCTGCTAGTTAGGCAGATCCTTGCACTCCACCCTGAACTGCTGGATAGGGCTCTCTCTGGGTGGGGCAAGAATAGGTGTTTAACAAGTTTTCCAGGTGATTTGTGTGTATGATAAAACTTTGGGGGGAGGGGAATTACCCTGTGAAAGTATCACAGAGACTGAGACAGATGTTTTAGACTTTTCTGGAGGATTATAGAAACAGAGAAAATTCCACTGCATAGTTTAGATGATTTTTCCTACAGTTTAAGGACATTAAGCTCTTTCAAGGAGTCTTCTATAGGATGCCCCCTCAGTGTGCCTTTTTCTTCAAGGATAACAAAGGGGCAACTGGTAATCCATTGCCCTCTACCAAGCAAGACATCTTCCTCAAGTTTGAGCCATTTGGGCTAAAATAAAATGCCAGGGATTCTCTTGTCTGAAAGATTTTACTTGAGTTTGTTATTGTCAATGGATTGATGATTGGGTCATATATCCACACACAGGGGAACACTTCTCCAAGATACTACAGCCTAAATTTTTAAAGATTTTTCAAGAGAGTACTAAGCCCAGTTGCTCTCCTCAAAGAATTTCCATTCAGTTCAGGAAAGTGTTCTATAATATATATGTATTTTCCAAACAACTTTTTGTGTTTACGTGCATTTAAAATTTGCATTTAAATGTATTTTCCAAATAACTTTATTATGAGTAATATGCTCTATGTATATTGTAGAAAATACAGAATATTCAGGTAGAGAAAATGATAAACCATGTAATCAATCACACTGCCAAGAGATTATACCTGTTATCATCATGTTGTTTATCCATCTGGGGTGGGGCTAAAGAGGTAGGGTTATATATGACCCACATATGTATATATAAAATTTATATATGTAAATAATTTATATTATAAAATTGACAAGCTTTTAGTAAAAATTTCAAAGAGCACAGAAGTATATAAAATGAAAAGCAAAAGCCGTCCTTTTCTACCCACAAACTAACCAATTCCACTCTTTAGAGATATTAATATCATTAGACTTTTTACTAGTGCATTTTAATTATATAGAATAATGGGTTTCATTATAGCATATTTGTGCATGCATATAACATATTAACACCTACCCCAAGACACTACCCTCCCTTCTCACCTCCCCATTCCCTTCCTCTCCTCTGATATTCTCCCTGTTGCCTTATGTTGTCATTTCTCCCCACCCCAGATCCTACATAGGAGGGAAAGCATGCCATAGTTGTCTTTCTGAGTCAGGCTTATTTTGCTTAACATGATGATCTCCAGGTCCTTCCATTTTCCTGCAAATGACATGATTTCATTTTCCTTTATGGCTGTTTGAAACTCCAGTGTGTATGTATATCACCTTTTCTTTATCCATTGATCTATTGAAAGACCTAGGCTGATTCCATAATTTGGCTGTTGTGAACTGTGTTTCAATAAATGTGTATGCAGATACAGATATAAATATTATTAATAGTTGCTGGTGTTACAGATATTTGCTGTGCATATGTGTATGTGTAACCCCCTTACAATATAATGCAAACCTTCCTTACAAACATATATGCTTTTGAGAGGTATAAATAATTGATCAATAGATACAACATTTTTTAAATTTACTTTTATATACTGAGGTTTTTGCTTTTCAATTCCCAGAAGTTGACTTAATTTTTTAAAATTGTGACATAAAAGGATGTCCCATAAATTACTTAACTAGATCCATATGAACGAGCATTAAGAGTTTTTCTGTTTTGTTATACCTTCACATATTTGTGCAGGCATATCATTATTTATGTGCTTTTAGATTCTGGAGACACTGCTTACTTTTCCTCCATATTTCAAATGCTTCTTGACATTTAAATCTATTTTAGTATGAACGAATTTTTCAAGCATTTGACCAATTTTCTCGCGACTTTGTGGTTTTTTATTGATTTGTATGTACTTTTTGTATATTAAGGAAATAATCTTTACCTGTCATAATGATTTTTCTCTTTGACATTCAATTTTGTTTCATTTCAAATGAATTAATCTTTCCCTTTTGATTTTCTCAAGTCATCTTTAAGTCTCTACAGATTTAAAATATTTTTTTTTTAAAAAGTGTGTCACATTAGATTGGATAGAAAGGATGGGAGAGGAGGGGAGGAGTAGGAGGGGTAGGAAGAGCAGCAGAATAGAATAGACAATATGATTGATGTATGTACATTCCATGTATGTATTATATGTCAAAATACATTCTGCTGTCATGTATGACTAAAAAAAATAAAAATAAATCATATAATAAAATGGTTTTTTGTAGGTCATGTCCATTTTTCTAAAGTTCATTCCAAAATATTCCATCCTTTTTCTTGCCATTGTAAATGAGCTATTTTATTTGTTTTATTTTCTTATTGTGGTTATTTCTGAAAGCTATTTTTATGTATATATATATTTTTATTTGTTGATAGACCATTATTTTATTTATTTATATGTGTTGCTGAGATTCAAACCCAGTGCCTCACACATGCCAGGCAAGTGTGCTACTGTTGAGCCATAGTCCCACCCCATGATTTTTTGAATATTAATGTCTTTCTGCTTTATAATGCCTAGACTATATTTTATTGCCTAATACTTTGGCTAATCTCCCTAAAAACCTTAAGTCAAATGGTAATAATTGGTATCCCATCATTTTCCCAATTAAAGAGCAGTGATTCAAATGTTTAAGCATTAAGCATATTAATCATGATACTGGTATTTGTAAATCGTGTTACAAACATTTTATTATATATGCAGAGATTTTATCAGAAATAACTACTGAATCTTGCTAAATGATAAATGTCAGGGTGATATAATTTTTCTGCTTTGGTCTATTGGTATGATAAATTACATTCATAGAGTTCCTAATTTTGAACCACATTAGCATATCCTGGGATTTTGGACATAGTGCATAATTATTCATATTCACTAGTAGATTCTCTTTTCAAATGTTTATTAAAGAGTTTAGTATCAAATAGGTCTTAGTGAGTTTGGAATGTGTTTTTTTCCTCCAAAATCTGGAAAAATTTCAAGCATATGTAGAATTTGAAAAAATAGCACAAATAGCTACATGTATCCTTCACTTAAATTTGCTTTGGCTGCATTTGTTCCACATATCATCTATCTATTTATCCATCCAGCTTGCTAGCTGCACCTATTAAAAGTAAGTTAGAGACAACACAATATTTGTCTCTAAATACTTTGCTATTACTCTCCTAAAAATAAGGAGATTAAAATTAAAATTCTTTATAATGCCATCTCATTAGCACACCTAATACTAATTAAGATTTCTAAATTATAATTTCTAAATATCCAGTCTACATTCAAATTTCTCTTATTGTCCCAAGAACATCTTTTATGGTTTTATTTTTGCCTCTTGAATCAGTCAAGTTTTACTTATTGCATTTAGTTTTATATGTCTTTAGTCTTTTTATTTAGAACACTTATTTTTTCGTTGTATTGAAATCTTAAAGTTTGTTTCAGCTGTCTTATATTTTGTCCAATATTTTGGGTTTGTTTGGTTGCTTTTGCTATTACCATTTAATTTGTTGATCTCCTTCATTTAATTTCTATAAATGTAACAGTACGGTCAAAGACTGGATTAGAACTAGATTTTGAACATTTGTGGCAGAAACATAAGTGGTGCTGCATGCTTTATATTGCATTACCCCAGGAAGCCCATGAGGTCAGCTTGACCTTCTATTAATAAGGCTAAATTTGATTGCTTATTTGAGAAGGTGAACTACAGGTCACTCTGTTGTATAATCCATGCTTCCCTATAAGAAATCTGCAGAATGGAACCTTGACAAAGAGTAAAACAGTTTTTTGCAACAATCTTTCATGCCACCTCCAGCATGCATGGACGATCCTTGCTTGAGATAGTACTTACACTGGGTTGCAGATGGCAATTTTCTACTTTTATCATTTTTTCTACACTTGTAGATAATCTTTTGTTTTAAAAATGACCTTTTTCTCCTTTCATTTCTCACTTGGTATTCAGGGATTTTTATTTTTCAATACTTTATAATTTTGGAGACAATATTCTTTTGGGGCCTCAAATTGTCCAAAATGTGGACAGTGTGTGGGGGGTTACTTTAAGCTGACTGCTGACTCCTTTAACATAATTAAATTGTATTTTTAACACTGTCTTGGTTTCTAGAACAACAAGGTATTTCAGGCTCATTTTGAATTTTTTCACTTCAAGCCATTAAATCTGTTTTTTAATTTTTTTCATGGAATTCTGTGATTATTTTTAGTGGCCTTCATGTATATATGTTGGGGTACACTTTCAGCACACAGCCATGTAGTTGACAACTCTGTCCTAGTCTTCACTTCCTACTTCTGCAGAGCTTCCATGTTAACCCGGGGTGAAAGCTTGGGACCTTCTCAGGACTTTTCTGGGCACAGTCCTACATGGACATATGATGGTTCTAGAATCTCAGGAGTTATGTTGGAACTTTCAAAAGATTCTTATGGACATCTCATTCCCAGCTTTTCCTTTTAAGCTTTTAGTTAGCTTGTTTTCTCCCGCTGTTACCCATGTTACCCATGACCTCATGCAGCCTCAACATTAAACAGCTACCTCTGATTGTTTGGGTCAAATGCCCCTTGGGGAAAGTCCATTTGCACTGGGCAAGCTCACAGTGAGGTAAAATAAAGACAAGTCTGAGGTCTTCCAGAGAACCACACAGGTCAAATAATGACAGTTGGGAATTGGGCTTTGGAGGAGCTCCAAATCCATTCTAGCCCCCACTGGGTCTGGCAGGCTGGTGGTTTTCACTGTGATTTCACTGGGCTGTTGTTTTCAAGGTTACTATGGAGGTGGAAATGGAAAAGATAGTAATAAGTGAGTTAATATGCCACAAAGTTCACTGTTTTTTTAATGTTTGTTTTTCTTGAATAATTGCTGTCCAGATTGTTGTAAGTCTTTGATTAATTTCCAGATTTTGAAAATGTTGATTCTGACTTTTTTTTATTGTGCCAGTGTTTTCGTTGCTTTTTTTGAAGGAGAGGATTAGTAGAAGTCTATCCTTAATTATTTTTGTTTGCTTGTTTAGATTAGCTTTCATATAATCTGAATGTTACATTAGGATCTCTTAAATTTTTTAAATTGTAGAATATAATTCATTTTGTCCTTGGAATTTACTTGTTGAGGAAACCTCATAAGTTGTGAAATTGACTTTCCCATGCTCTGTGTTTTTCATATTGCATTCCAGTGATGGTTTAACAGGTCCTTTCTCCCTGGGCAAGATGACTTTAGAGATGGTGTTATTCACTTCCTATTACATTATATTGGGGAGCACATAATATGTGACTTTCTCTGTTTTTGTGATTTTGTAGTCACTAAAGATCAATATTTACTTGATGATAATCCATCCTTCCTTCATTATGGGATGCTACACTTCTATAATGAGAAACTTACTCTCAGTGACTATTTAGTTCCTGATATACAATTTGTACAGTAAGGCATGATAAATGTTTTCTTCTTCATTCTTTACCAGTTTCAGAACAATGAGCTGGTTCCTAGCATCCCACAAATGTGACCAATGATTTATTTTTCAAGTATTATTAAGACCTTATGGGTTTAAACATATTTCATGTGATTTACTCCATTGCAGTTATTATTTCTATTAATGTTCAAATTTTCACATTTTTTCCCAGTTGGGAACTTTTAGCATAGACTCCAAGTCCTTTTGACATGATTCCAGTTGTCTTTGGGAGCTTCCTTGTTTTGTTATGCCATGGTGCTCCCATGTTATATTGTTTATATTTTGGATTCAAATGTGGATTGACCCATTTCTCTAAGAACCTTCAGTTCTTTTTAGTGGGAAGCAGTGTTTGGAGGCACAATATGCATGTAAGGAATGTTCATTGCTACTGGGTTAGCTAAGGTTGCGTTTGTGTATGTCTGTGTATGTTTGTACTCATATGTATATAGTATTGTGTGTTATTATAATTAATAATAAATGATATATTCAATATATGATGTGTAACATTAAAATATAATGAAGTTACATAATTAATATCAACTAAAAATTATGAAAGCAGTTTATTTAATGTCAGAATATCTCTTGAACTTTTTAAACATAATTTTCTTCATCTTGAATTTTTTAGTAATGTGACCTGTAGATAATGGTATTTTTTAATGTTTTCTTTCCAGGTTGTATTTCTATAAGTTATTTATTTTCTAATTCTGTTGACAAGGATCTCCAGAATAGCGTGAGAAAAATGATGGTGATTATAATCCTTGTTTTGACCCTGTCTTTGTTGGAAATAATTCTTATATTTCTCCACTGAGCCTGCCCAGAGTTTCTGATATTCTTTATCAAATTGAGTATGTTTCCTTCCTCCAGGCTTTAATAAGATTCTTAAAAGTAATCATACTGATTCTGAAAAAGAAAAGCTGTGCAGGAGTAATTACAATACTCCATCTCAAATTATACTATAGGGCTATAGTAATAAAGTACTGATATCAAAGTAGACATGAAGACCAATGAATAGAAGAGAGGACACTGAAACAAACCAAAACACTTACAGCCACTTGGTTCTTGATAAAAGTGCCAAAAATATATGTTGGAGGAAAAGACAACCTTTTTAACAAATGGTGCTAGGAAAACTAGATATCCATATGTAGAAGAATGAAATTGGATACCTATCTTTGGCTTTGCACAAAAGTCAAATAAAAAAGATGAATCAAAGCCTTAGAATTAAAACAGAAACCATTGCAACTTTTAGACAAAAACATCGGGTCAACATTCCATCATGTAGGTACAGGCACTGACTTTCCCAACAAGACCCCTAAAGCTCAAGAAATAAAACCAAAAATCAGCAAGTGGGAGGCCATCAAACTAAAAAGCTTCTGCAAAAAAACAAAGGAAATGATCAAGAGGGTAAAGAGAGAGTCTACAGAATGGGGAAAAAAAGCTTTGCTAGCCACTTATCTGACAGGGAATTGATATCTATAATATATAAAGAACTAAAAAACTTAATGCCAAAACCCCAAGTAACCCAATTAACAAATGGACCCAAGAACTAAGTAGAAACTTCTCAAAAGGGAAATTCAAATAGCCAACAAATATATGAAATATTGTTCAACATCTCTACCAACTACAAATCAAAACTACACTAAGATTTCATCTCACCCTAGTCAGAATGGCAATGATCAAGAATACAAACAATAAGGCATGCCAGAGAGGATGTGGGGGAAAGGTACACTCAGACATTGCTGGTTAGACTGCATATTAGTACAATGACTATGGAAAGCAGTCGGGAGACTCCTTAAAAAACTAGGAATGGAACCACCATATGACCTAGCTATCCCACTCCTTGGTATTTATCCAAAAGAACTAAAATCAGCAGACTGTAGGAATACAACCACAGTTTATAGCAGAACAGTTCACAATAGGTAAATTACGGAATCAACCCAGATGCCTATCAGTAGATGAGTGGATCAAGAAAATGTGGTTCTACTTAGTCATAAAGAAGAATGAAATAATGGAATTTGCTGGTAAATGAATGGAAATGGAGAAAATCATGCTAAGTGAAATAAAACAGACTCAGAAAAATCAAGAGCTGAATGTTTTCTCTTACATGTGGAAGCTAGGGAAATAAAAAGGGAAAGAACATGGCGGGAGAGGAGACTGGCTATCATAAAGATACAGGGTATATCAGTAGAGTAGAAGGAAAATGAGAGGGAGGGAGGAACAAAAAAAAAGGTCTGGAAATATGGAATGAATTAAACAACGTTACATACATATATAAATGTACCCAAAAGAATTTCACCTGTATATATGCAGAAAATGCCAATCAAGAATAAATAAAGAGGGCTGGGGATACAGCTCAGTTGGTAGAGTGCTTGCCTCACATGCACAAGGCCCTGGGTTCAATCCCCAGCACCACCACCACCACCAAAAAAAAAAAAAAAAAAAAAAAGAAAGTCTGTAATAAGACTTTATTTCTAAAAAAAAAAAAAAGGAAAGAAGTGAAAGGAAGATCAATAGCAGAGAGGAGAAAAACCAGGGAGAGGGAGGAGGAAAGGAAAAGGGGGAGTAACTGGGAATGTAAACCACATTCCTTACATGTGTTATTTTGTCAAAATGAACCTACATGCTATGTATAATTATAATGCTCAAAAAATAAAAATAAAAAATTGTTCTGAATTTTATCAAAGGCCTTTAACTATTCACTGAAATTATATTATTTAATTTCTTTCACCTGTCAATAGAACCCATTACATTAATATATTTCCCAATTTGTTGAATCAGCCGTCATTTTTAGAATGTATTTTATTTAGCCATGTTGTTTTCTTTTTGAAATTCTTTAACTGGTTTTCTATGTATTTAGTGTTTTCTATGTATATAATCATAATTTAAATTTGCCTATAAATTTATTTTCATGCTTTGGTGTTTTGTTTGGGTATCAGAGTTATGGTGGTTGTTTATCGCGCACTGACAACCTCTTGCTAGTATCTGAAATTTACCTGTTTGCTTAAGGTTTTTTAAAACTGATACAACAAAGCTTTATGTCTCTGAAGTCTTATTTTCTTTTTAAAAATGCTTTTAGCTTCCTAAAACATTTAAATTTCAAATTTAAATAGACTTATATTTTACATTATATATTAAGTAAAAGTATATCTTCATTATAGAAATCTCAAAAAATATAAAACCTGTGGTAGTCCCACACTCCTCAACTCTAACTCCCTTCCACAGAGGTAATCTTTGTCAATACTTTGGTTAAAACCCTCTGTTACACTTAAAGGATTAAAGAATTAAAATCCCTCTCTATTGTTTACTAATACACAAATTACATAGTACTCTATATTTATTCACTATTATGTGGGTACAATCTTACCCATGCATTTACACACAATATAATGCAATATATTGTAGTAAATAATATAGTATGTATTGCTATAAATTTTATGTGTGTGTGTGTGTATAAAAAGGTGGCACTTAAACACATATACTTCTACAGTGAGATTATACCATATGCATTGTTTAAATTGTGAAATATATGTATATATATATATATGTGTGTGTGTGTGTGTGTGTGTGTGTGTGTGTGTGTGTAAAAAACATAAAACTTACCACTTTAACCATTTTTAAATCTATAGTCCAGTGGCATGAAGCCTATTCATACTGTTAGGGTGTGAAGCCTATTCACATCACCACCTTTCATCTTCAGAACTTTTTCATCTTGAAAACCAGAATCTCTGCACCCACTAAACAATAACACCTTGTTACTCTTTCCCCTGAATGGTAACCACCATTCTACTTTGTATCTGTGAACTTGACTCTTCTAGGTACCTCATATGAGTGGAATCATACGGTATTTATCATTTTGTGACTGGCCTATTTCACTTAGACCAATGTCTTCATAGTTAATCCATGTTGTAACAAGGCTGAAAAACATTCAGTTGTAGGTACTTACTGTGATATTTATCCATTCATCTGTGGACAGATA